>NW_019721759.1:0-32423 GCF_002891405.2 Cryptotermes secundus
CATGAGGTGGGAACGTTACCTCTAGACTACGGAGGCCGCTTTCCCCCAGTATATAACTTAAAAAACTACCGCCGTGAAAGCCTGAAATCTTACAGGACAAAGAATATCCGTTTACAGGTTCTTGGAGTGGAAAAGATGTGATACAGCCTGAAGATGAAAGGCAAAACAGAACGGTTGATGAACATTGAGACATTTCATCAGATACATGCAAGTGTGAGGTGAGGATAGGTGAAGCAAGAGACCATTTTCGCATGATGAAGAATGTTAACCCATTCAGCGAGCCAAAGCGATGTATACATGTTTAGCATCAAAAGGACATGATGATAAAACAGTGAACAAATCAACGTTGTCTGCGTGGGTGCTCTGTCGCCTGTGAAGTTTTCACACAAAGGGACCGAGAGAGCGAGAGATGGACGTTAACCCTTTGGCGTACTTTGACGGCTGTGGGACGTCCTCCGTTTACTGTAGTGTTAGCGACATTCACGGCTCTCAAAAGCCACCGAATGAAAATGCAAATAATTTAGTTGTTGGACAACAAAACCTGTATAAGGAGCTTAATAATTTCTATTCTAAATATGAAATGACAATTGAAATAAAAACTTGACAGTCAGTTGCCATGTTAATTTGTACTGCGTATTTATAAAGTTTTCACTCACTGTTGCAAAATGTTTTGTATGTAGAGAGACAGAGAAGTATGTGTACATCTAGACTTGCAAATTCAGGTGGATGGAAGCTTCAGAAAGAGGATATTTCAGTAACCTTCCCATGTGACTGATATTCTGTACTGAACATGAAAGGTAAAATTTGAGGTTTTCACGGCGGTGTCTATGAAGAATGACGTTTTCTGGGATGCGTCACCGTTCAGAGCTTGTGTGAGCCGACGTTTCGGAGGAGCGTATCGCCTCAGAGTACTCCGGTTCCCCTGCCATTTCTCATTCAACCGCCTGCTCCACTCTCATCACCTATCACCCGGGACTGGTACAATAGACCAATCAGTGGCCGATGTACCAAGTGAACTCAGTCTCGCCCCATTCCAAGAAACTGAAAAAGAAATGTCCAGGTACTCATTGAAGTCAGGCTGAGTGGACCCCCAGGAACCGTTATGGCAGCTGTGGTTAAGATGCATTTAGCACTTGTTAGAGCATATTACTAAATACAAAAATTTATTTTAAATTAATATTCAAAATTATTTTACCCTTCTCTAACTACTCTGACGTAATTATTGAAGGTTGTGAGGGAGTGTTGCTGGTGTGCTCCTGATTTATGCTGACAAGTGTAATAACAGCCACTGTCTATACGGAAATGTAACACTGTTTTCCTTTTCAGGATATATTTCCTCATGAAACAGTTATAAAATTGTCACATTAATTATTTGCAGATTTGAAAATTTTACAGTAAAATTGACACAGGATTGCGTGTATAAATGAAAAATATTTTGCACGCTTTCATGTGTGTGTGTGTTATGAGAGCTTGTGACCCTGTGTAAATTAATAAAATTTATCTTCTTTTAGAATCCGTTTAATATGAATCACATGATCTGACAATTCGTTGTGCTGCGTGACAGGAGTTCATTTCCCACATTTATTTAACATGTCACTGTTCAGGTTTCTCAGTGACCAGTCAATATCCGACGTAACGACCCAGCAACTTTCAGTGAAACTCGTGACGTCAGTAAGTTCAAATGTTTCGAAGTACATCTCCTCGACGCATTCTCAGGTGAAATAAAACTTACGAGTTATTGAGTTTATAACGACGCTATATCGTGTGTAGGGAACCGGTATAGCGTCTGGCTACGGCCAGGACGACCGAGGGGTTGGAGTTCGAGTCCCGGCAGGGTCAAGAATTTTCTCTTCTCAACGTCGTCCAGACCGGCTCTTTGGCCCACCCAGCCTCCTATCCAATGGGTACCGGTGGCTCGTTCCTTGAGGGAAAAGCGACCGGAGCGTGAAACTGACCATTCACCAACTAGTACTGAGGGCAAGCAAATGTGAATCTATACATCCATTCCCCCATACATCTTCATGGCGTCGTGCATAATTAGTTATATTGTGTGTATAGTTTAGGTATGTGGCTCAGAATTATGTAACTTATTGTTACTGAATTTGAGGTTCTCACAGCGGTACATACTACTGTAACGCGATGTAGCCCGGGAGAACTTTATCGGTGTTTCCGAGGACCGTGTCGCTTCCATCTTCAAAGTTGAGGAGTAAGCGAAATACAAAACCATATGCTTGCCACCTGCTTCTTGTTGTTATCTTTTCTGACTTTCTCATCGTCCCTGAAGATGGAATCTGATGGATTTCTACCTGACTACACGGCATTACATCCAAGAAAACGTAATTATTCCTACTTAACTCTCTTTCTAGAGTGTGGTCGCATCTTATGCGAGAGTTGCGGCGCTCCTGAGTCCCCGGCAGAATTCAAGACAATTTCTGAAGAGCCTTCTTCTTTCCGAAACTTCTCATACCCGCATTATTTAAAATTTTGCGCATGAAGTGAGACTTTATTAATATTCTTTATCACACTATTTCAAATTCTGGGGCATGCGATAGCGTAGTTGGTTGAGACACTATGCTACAAGCTAGGAGGTCGCGGATTCGAGTCCCGATGAGGTCATTGGATTTTTTTTCAATTTGCCTACTCCTTCCAGCCGCACTATGGCCCTAGGTTAGACTCAGCCTCTAACAGAAATGAGTACCAGAAGTCTTCTTGGGAGTAAAAGAGCGGCCTGCGCGTAAGGCTGACAACCTCACCGCCATCTGTGATCCGATTGTGAAGATAATTTGGGAGCCTCGACGTGTCACAAACCTATGGGCCTCCACGGCCTGCTATAGGGATATTTTTACTTTTTTTTACCTTACTGTTACAAATTCGCGTTAAGTACAACTACAATATATTGTACTTATTCTTTCTCATTTCTAAACATTCAGTGTCGGGTCACAGACGGTTGGGTGCGAGTTCCTCAACCAGAACCTCGGGTTTAATCCCTGGTAGCTTCATGTGAGACTCGTGGTGATTGAAGTGTCACTGATGCTTGTGTCTAAGTTTCTTCGATTCTCGCATACTAATCATTATTCCACTCTTGTTCATGCGCATCTGCCATCTTTCCATGAAGTGTTTGGGAGCCCTGGCAAGGATCAGCAACAATTTACCAGACCTGCTTCACATAGAGCCCTCCAAATCAAAATTTTCGCTTTAATGCAGCCCTTCCAACGATTGTGACAGGTGAACCCACTGCATAGAGAAGTGTGGCTTCCTAGGTAACGCATTGTCAAGACATTATCCTGACAGCCAGCGTTCTTTGCTACTCAACAGCTAGCAGTTTCTAGGCAACGAATAGACCCGCATACGAATATTCTAGCTATCATGCGAAACAGAATCCTTCGACGAGTGATGTCACGTAAGTACGCGAAGAGCTGCTTAAGAGTGTGGATTTGCGACAGAACAGTTCGCAAGGCGGACTGGCCGATTGGCCGTCGGTCGTAAAATGAGACTGAGAACAGGTCGCATTGCCTGGAAGGTGATACTTCACAGTGAGCGAAATCGTAATTATAAGGGAGTTGTCCAATAAACATCTTCGTGTAATCCGTAACCCATTAATTATTAGTCACGGAACCCCGGACACGTGACACTATGGGCTCTGGATTCTATGAATGGATTTATTGGCACTTCTTCACAATTACAACCAATTAGAACAGCTCACACTCAGTGAGTGTCTAAGGCTCGCTCCATTCCTTGCTTGACTATGTGCGTCTTCTATTCCACTGTGAGGAATGATGAATCAGTTCTCACACACTGAACTAATGATCACCGAATGAAGAAGAATCCCTTGAATAGTCCAAGTCCAAGTCACATTGCGACTGACGGTCAGTCAGTCAGTCAGTCAGTAAGTAAGTCTTGGTGTCGAGATATTTATTACTGTTTTGCATTTACGGTCTTGATTTTATGGGGCGCCCTCTCTGACGAGAGGACGGGTCTGCCTTTTGTATATGCTGCTGGCCCTTGTCAGCGCAGTCTTTCTCGGGTCCGAGTTCCTAGGGACTCGCGACCATATTTTACTGTCTCAGATTTGAGACTTCCCTTTTCGTCGCCTCTTACGACTCGCAGGGTCACGGTGGAGGTATTCAACCCAGCCTCCACGCGGAGAATCCCTTGAATACACGAATCAACTTCCTTTTATACCTGCCACGCGACCCGAATATAAGTCAATATATCGAAGAGTAATTCTCCTCTGTTATTCTGTTTGTTGTCACGGGAATTTCTTTGTTAATATCCGTTCCACGGAAACAGGTGTTTGCGTGCCGTTTCCTAGCAAATTTACTTCCGCTTCTGTTGCTACTCCAGCTTTTAGGCAGTGTTTACCGAGCCGTTTGCCTAGCAATGGATTATCCCGTCACAATATCAAAATTCCGGTCATGGCAATAAAGTCCCTTGCTCCTATTTCTGTGCTCTGCTCATAAATATGTACACAGCCTAACACTTTACCTCTTTTTCATTTCCTTAAACGTACCTTCGCCGGACGGACGAGCAGACATTTCCCGGGTAACTTCGAAGCTGGTAAAGTTCTTTCCCGCCCTTTAAATGTTGTGACGCTATCCTCCCATCCACACAATTTCTCTTCTTCAGTCGTGAAAGAGCTATGCGCATTTGTTTCACGCTCACGTCATCAGCGTCTCAGTTGGTCTACGCAGGCGCAAATTTTGATTAAAAAGAGCCAAGGAACGAGAGTCATTAAGATAGGAGGAAGATCCCACGGTTGCGCGCCGTAAGTCACAGATGAAAAAAATTGGATGAATAATGAAAAAAAGGAAGTGCTTTATATAAAAATGAATAAGTAAACGAAAATACTGATGCTGGCTGGTTACTTGTGGCTTGTTTAGGAGGTTCTGGGCTCAAAAATCGGTTCCGATATTGACAATCCAGAAAGAAGTTTTGCGTAGATTTATTTTCAACGCTCCCAGAGAAATGCCGATGTAATATTTGTTTTTTTCCCTTGGCACTACAGCCCCAGTGGGCCTAGGCCTACCTCCATGAACTCCGTTCACTTAGGTTTTTCTAGATCTTACACATTCGGTAGGACTCCTTGGGCGGGTGATCAGTTGGTCGCAAGGTCTCTACCTGTAGACAAACACAGAAAAGCGCACACAAACATCTATGCCCTGGGTGGGATTCGAACCCACGATCCCGGCTTCCGAGCAAGCGAAGACAGTGCATGCCTTAGACCGCTCGGCTACCGTGACCGGCGAGGTAATATTTTAGTGGTAGAAATTTACCTTGAAGACGGAGGCATTATGTTCCTCCGAAACGTAAGCATCTACGTACTAAACCACACTGGCCTAGTATGGAAGATCGCAATAGGAATTTTCACATTAATGGTTAGCCACAAATGTGATCGGAGGAAAGGTAAATCGAATTACCGCACGATCAGTCCGTTCCACATCATTTCCTATTAATTGTTTACCATTTCACGCTGTATGCACAAAGTCATTGAATAAATCATAGACAAATAAACAAATACAATAATTTTTGCGTAGAACTGATCACCTACTTTCCTTTGAGACGACACGGAGGTGTCCAACAATTCTATTGTATCGTGTATTCTTGGACGCATGAACGTGGCTACCTAGCCGTTGCCTAGCAGCGATTGGAAAGATAGACATAAAGACACACAAACTACTGCGAGGGATTTATGAAGTACACCTTTGAGATTGGCTCAAGTGCCATGATACATACACCAAGTTTTGTAAAGATTGGTTTAAACATTAAAAAGTTAATAAGGACAGGGGTACACATAAACACAGACAACGTGGTGATCACATAAGCCTACTTTTATTTTTTCAAAATAAGGAAATTACACCAAAAAGGGATACATGACCATATGTGACATTTAGTTCTGTTTGCAATAAAATGACGACAGTTTATCCAGCTACTGAGGGCACGCGGTAGCCTAGATTTTTGGGACATTATGCTACAAGCCGGAAGGTCTTGGGTTCGAGTTCCGATGAGGTGGATTCTTTTTCAATTAACGTAATTCTTCCAGCCGCACTGTGGCCCTGGGATCGACTCGACTTTTAACAGAATCGGGTACCAAGATTCTTCCTGGGGGCAAAAGGCGGCTGGCTGACAACCTTACCACCATCTGTGAGCCGATTGTCTAGAAAATGTGAGAACCTCGACGTCTTAAACCTGTGGGCCTTGACGGCTGGTTACAGAGATAGCGTGTGCTTAATTATATATATATATATCGAATTATATTTTATATTAAACAAAGCCGATTAGCAATAAAATCAACAAATCATCACACATTACGATCTGAACTGTACTTAAGAATTGTTGTACTTTGAGTTTCATGTAACAGAATACGCGACTTGTGGACAGGAGACAGCACAAGAAGGCAGTTGCTCCCTATAGAGCGGAATACGCGAGGGCACTTGTTTTTTTCGTGAGTTATGTGAGATTGTCAGCCTTTCGCGCCGGCCGGCCGCCCTTTGCTATCCAGGAAGATTCCTGGTACTCATTTCTGTTAGAGGCTGAGTCGACCTCAGGGCCATAGTGCGGCTCTGTATTATGATATCCTTGATGTCAGTTACTTTGAAAAGTTACGTTTGTGTTTGCAATAAATGAATATTTAAGACAATGATGTACTGAAAACCGCAAAGAACCAGCGTGGAAGATATCCCTACTCCAGTCTGAGTAGGTTTCAAAGTCTGGTGTCAATACATTACACGTAATGTGTTTGGTGTTTTACTAAGCCGTTTCTAACCCTCGACTGCTACACTCTCACTTTGACGAGCTGCTGTGTACGTCACAAAGTCATCCAGTATGTCTAAATCATTGCTAGTCACAAGTCGTTATAACTCCACTCAGGCTTCAACCCATTGTCTGTGCCAACAAGTACTACGTGAAACGTTGCCAGAATACATGAAGCACAGTATTGGTAAAGCGAACTAACAACCGGTTATGTCGGCAAATTAATGTCCCCCACTCCTCTAATGACACTTGTCGGAGGTGAACTTCGGCCTTGACTAATGCCGGGTGGTTAGTTTTTGTGACGTGTATAATGGGGACAGGCGAATGACGAGGGAACTATTTTGGTGTGGGAACTAGGGGTGAAGAGAATGTAAATATAACGTCATGGTTCACAAAGGCAATTCTTAAGTGCACGTGGTAAGGTAAGTCTGAATTAAAATGATTACATAGTAACTTTCGTGTTCTCTTTACGCGCCATTTTGAATATCAGCGTGATAGGACGATTTAAGCAGCTGGATAATTTTCCATTAATTAATATAAATTAGTAATAATGTTGTTATTAACTGACAAGGGGAGTATTCAAGGTGTAAACATGTCAACCCATTTACTATTCTGAACGTAGCGGTAGCGCATGACGAAATGAGTCGTGCCGATGTAACCTTTGTGACTGAACCCGGTTTGAGTCTGGGCAGAGTTATTCCTCAGTTTGTGGAGACGAATTCCTGGATATTGTCTTACAGACGAGTCACGACCGTGTCCTCCGGAGCCCTTGTCACTCAGCATTCATAAGAATCTTCCCATATTTGAAGATATACTCTGCTCCCCCAAGTTTGCGTGTTTTCGGGAGGTACCCTGATCTAATCATGGGCTCGACACTAAGTACACTAAGTTTCTTCAAGATTTTCCTCAGTTCCTCTAGGCTTATGACGGCATTATTTTTATTATTATTACTAGCTGTGCCCGGCGACGCCTTGCTGTGGCTCAGTCTGCCCGTTCTTCCCCGGTTTGATTTGAAATTACTCGACGCATTGCTTCCGCTCCGCGAGTACGACGACCCAAGTTTGATCTTCTGCGAGGCATTATTTGACTGAACTAAAGCAGATCGATTGCACTGATGAAGAAAAAAATGCTAGCAACAGGCCACTGTTATTGCGTTTCCATGGAAGTATACGCTAACTGTTCTAGCGTTACTATTGAAACGACTGCTGCGAATGCAACGTTGAGTCAAAATTTCGAAGCGCTCGGACGGGATAGGGAATACATTATCGAAGAGTTAGTTTCATCTCTTGCTTAGGAAATGCTAGGAACGGGCCACTGTTATTGCGTTTCAATGGAAGTATACGCTGTTCTAGCGTTACTATTGAAACGACTGCTGCGAATGCAACGTTGAGTCAAAATTTCGAAGCGCTCGGACGGGATAGGGAATACATTATCGAAGAGCTGGTTTCATCTCTTGCTTAGGAAATGCTAGGAACGGGCCACTGTTATTGCGTTTCCATGGATCTTCGATAAGAGAAAACGAACATTTATACAGCCCAATTCCAAGGCAAGGTCACACGAAAAATTAAATCAAAATGAAAATAAATCGAAACTGTTTATATTCGGCGTTGGCGATCCCAAGACTAACTCCTTCGGGGCTTACCTCCAGGCTCTCTTACGTACCCCTTGGCATCTGCCCCTAGACTGACTGCTTCTTGTCCAAGGTGGGCTATTTATACCTCGGCGGATGCTGTGATTTCACTCGGAATCTCTTATGATACTTGTGACCTCGTGATACTCGAGACACTCGTGATACTGAACAGCCGGAGCTAAACTCTCTTATACATATAGCCAGCGCTCGGACGGGATAGGGAATACCTTATCGAAGAGTTAGTTTCATCCGTTGCTTAGGAAATGCTAGCAACGGCAAACTGTTATTGCATTTCCATGGAACTATACGCTAACTGTTCTAGCGTTACAATTGAAACGACTGCTGGATTCGGAACACGTGGCAGGTTTTTACCTGTTTTTACCCGTCACGGGTGTGACATCAACATAATAGGCACACAGAAACACGCTCGTGTTCGAATGCAACGTTGTGTCAAAATTTCGAAGCGATCGGTGAAGAAGTTTCGGAGATCTTAGGTAAGACTCAAACGAACATTTACATTTTTATTTATATAGATTGACGTATTCGGAGCCAGGAACGTTCTCCACAATTGTTTTTGTAATATGCTATAATCGTTGTAATTATTATTTGGATGTTGTGTTATCACACAAATAAGTAAGAATTAGTTGAGTTATTGTTACTGTTATTGACTTCTATGTGTGTATGTACGTGTATTGCCCTTTCTCACCACATAATGACATAACTACTGGGGATGTACTTGTTTTATTTTTCTCGCCTGTTAGCGCCTACTTTAATTTTACTTGGAATTATTATTAATTTATTACCATTATGAATGAATGAATGTACAAGGGGTGGGCCTTCTTGGCCCTTGCACCGCGACCTACAGTGATCTGTTGTGCTTCCCCTTTTGATTATCCCCTCAGCAATCCTGCACTTCGAATGAAGCGTAGGATTTTGTACGTGAGGACGTCGAAATAGTCACTTGGTTCCGTAAGATATTGACCTAAGTGACGTAATCTTAAATAAGCTAAGGCCTCACATTCGCACAGGATGTGTGTGGCTGTTTCATTTTCTTCTTGACACCTTTCACAAGTGGGACTATTACTATTACCATTATATAGAATGTCATATTTTGTATTTTGTTCTTTGGTTATTTTTGTGTATTTATATCTACTCGTGCTAATTTTGTAATTGGCCACTGTGCTTTTAAATTTGCATGTAAATAAACACGAATTGAATTGAAAAAAGAAGAATTTTTATGGCTCTACAGCTCTTTGTTGAACTTTGGCCGCTTTTTCAGTTTCTTAATCCTATACACAGTCGGTAGGACTCCTTGGTTGAGGGATCAGGCCGTCGCAAAGCCGGTACCTACAAACAGAACAGTATAAACACAGAATACACGCACACAATACAGACAGCCATGCCTTGAGTGGGATTCAAACCCACGATTCCAGTGTTTGAGAGGGCGAAGATAGTTCATACACGTACGAATCTGGCTCGCGAGTCCGGCTCAGCGAGGAGCCGTGCTCGGATTAATGTCACCACACATATGAGCGTGGCGACCCACACACGGACGAATTTGGCTCATTGGAACTCGAGCCGAGCCGGAATTGCGAGCCAGACTCGTACGTTTATGGACCCCCTTAGACTGCGCGGCCACTGTGATCGGCACATGACGGGGAAGTACCCCAAATTAGGCCCCGTCTGCTTCTTTCCACATCCTTTTCTAATCGATTATGCGGTAATCGTCTAACAGTCTACACTGTGTAGAACTGGACGCTCATGCCGTTGTCGAGAAAGTAAGTAAAAAGATGAGCTCTGCAGTTCAAACAGCGCGGTTAATACCTCACGATTTATTCGAACTGTGTAGAGGAGTTACTGCCAGAGATTATATAGCATTCGCCTGTGTGTTTGTTTGTCTTTCGCCTTTAAGTAGGGTCTTTAACCTCTGTTCGTCTGACAAGTGTGTCAGTCAACACATTCGGTGTGACAGTGCTTTCTTCGTGTGATTTATGTTTCTCCGCTAATCACGGCCAGTAGGAAGAAGCAGCAGTTCGAGATGAGTACTGAGACACGAAACAGACACTGCATTCCTCGCCTACACAACGGTTTGAAGAGACATGTCTTCTGGAATATAACTCAGTGTAGTGAGGTGAAAGTCAATTTACGTTTCGAAAGTACATATCGCTTCCATCTTCAGGGTCGAGAAGTAGGTCAAACAAGAAAGTGATATGAAGCAGTCTGCTTCTCCTAAATCCTGAATCCCTTATCTTCTGTTGAACCCCGACACTGTAGGATTATCTGGAACTACTTATGACCGAATTCACACCTGAATAGTTCCACTACTTTTTGCATTATGCACTCATGATTATCAGCAGTATCACAGTAAGTTAGAAAAGCAATAGTTGGCTTACATGCCAGAATACGCTATGGTCATGTAGGCTGTTTACACATAATATCAAATGATTTAAGTCGAAATTTGAATTAAGCTCTAAACTAACCGTCATTTATTAACCCTTTAAGTAGGTCGGATAAATTGCTGCTGGCCTCGCCAGTACAGTCATTTTTGGTTCCGAGTACCGCGAGACTCATGACAATATTTTACACTCTCACAATTTTTTGTAACTATTGAGTTCTTACCTCACAGGAAACATATTACGTCTCCGCTACGAAGACCAACTGTTTAGAGAAACAATCGCTGTTTATTTTGCGAACGATGCGAAGTAAAAATACTCCATTTGGGCAGAATGCAGAGTTTTAATGTGTTAAAAAGGTGGTACGTATAGTAACCACTGGCCTTTAAAGGCTTAAAATACGGTGGCTTTTGGAAATACCACCTTCTTTCAACATTCGAGAGCTCAACATTTTTCATAGAGAATTCTTCAATGCTCTCCTATGATTCTCAAAATAAACAGCGATTATTCCCCTACATAAAATTTAACCAGTCTTGTGGGTACCCAGTGTATTTCTATGAGGTTGGGTCTGACTGGGTAAATATTTCTTAGACTCATTTCAGGGTTCGAGAGGAAACCAACTGCCTATGGGTATAATCGGGCCACCCTCTTCCTCCGGGATATAAATACGGGGACCAGGCCCTTCGAGTTGGGAGAGTCTCGAATCTAAGAAAATAAAATGTAATCATGAGTCCCTCTGCAGTCAGACATGAGAATGACTGTGCTGGCGAGGATCAGCAGCAATTGTAAACTACAGACCCATTTCTCATTAGAGATACGTAAGATCTATATCCTCAAGTGTTCAGTTGGAGAATAAGATTACTGGTCGTGAGTCTGAAGGGGCTTGTCGCAAAGTCGAACCGATTGGCTGCAAACCGCCAGACGTAAAATAACTCTGACTCTGACTCTGACTCATGCTTCGAAGAATTGGCCCACTTCTTTGGCATCTGTGTTTCCTCCACAACTTGGCGAATCTTCGTAAACGAATCTTGACCCTAAAAACGTAGTACATTACGTATTTATGAGATTGTCATTAAAGGAGGAGGCGGGGTGTTCGGATCATCTGTCTCATTCCAAGTAATTTTAATGATTTTTCAAGACAATTCAATTATAGAGGGTGTTAAAGAAAGGGGACTACAGTCTTAAAAGGGGGTATAATACTCAAATAAATGAGCGAGAGTCTCAGTTAACAGTTGCTGTTGAGGTACGGGCGATGTTCTTGTGATCTCTACAGAAGATGCTGCTCTCTATGGTTCCCATGCATCTCAACACACAGAGGTGCGCACTCTGTCGAGAATTCTTGGTTTCACTCGAGTCTTCTGACGGACAGTCTCTACGCATTGCTGTTGCACCTCTAAGTCATTGATCGGGACTGAATACACCAAAGTCTTAAGGTGTCTCCACAGCCGAAATTCCAGGGGGGTTAAAGTCAGAGGACCGTGCAGACCAGTTGACAGGGCTTCCGCGTCCTGTCCACTGTTCAGCAAAGTCTGGTTCAGGTGCTCTCTGGTAATGCGGAGCAAATGAGGCGGTTCCCCATCACATATGATCTACATGTGTTGTTGTTGATGGAGAGGCACATGTTTATAAAGTACTTACTTACTCCTTACAGAGTAAGCTGTGTAGGCAAGGAGGGGTACCTACACAACCCCGTCGTCACGACGTTACCTGTGGTACCAACGTCACGACATTACAGTGGTGGCAGGGAGGGTTACCTTCACGCCCCCCTGCGCCGCTGCGGCCTTACAGAGTAAGCAGTGGAGGCAAGGAGGGATACCTCCACGCCCCCTACTTGCGGCATTACATATCCATTGTCTTGTCTTTATCTAAACCTGTCCTGTTTATTTTTCAAAACACAACGTTTCGGAGACTGGATTCTATCTCCGTCTATAGACAAAACCTACTCAGTTAGGCCTAATCGCTACAGCTAGTCCCTATTTCCGGACAACTGTGCCAGCTGCAAGATGGGGGACATAAACCTAACAGAGCAAAAACCATCTGAGAGAGATAAGAAAACTTTTAATTGCGTTGGTCCTACAGACCTGATACCTTATGACGCCCACGCAGATATTGACTCTCCAGCATCTCAGCAGACTCTGTCGTACATTAACTGCGACCTTAAAAGTCTGTTACTATAGCACCCTGTATTTGAGTAAGACCCCATTGGAAAGAGTAGTACAGATTTCATGTGTTACTTCTTAAACGTATATTTTTCGGTACGAAGTCTGACGAGCTCGCATTGCGATGAACCTCTGATGAGATTAGTGACGTCACGGAGCGCATGAATGCTCGTCTGGTGAGAGCCAGAAGGAAAAGGAAGAGCCTTATTGAAAGAATACAAGATCCTGTTCAGGAGTTGGATGATCTTGTTTGTTGTTTTTGAAGTCTGCACAAGAAGTTATTATTGAAAGTGTACTGTTTGCTTTCACATTAGGGATATTCACCCCACTCTGATGTACACAGGGTAAAATCCTTTAATTTTTCTTTCGCCCTTTACGGTTCTTTGTTCATCTTTGTCGTGACCGTGATTAACTAGAGCTGTTTACAGACAGTCTGCCTCGTTTGTCGTCGAATTTCTGATGTGGCGAACCATTCTCTGAAATATCAAACCTGTTTCCCTAACGAGTAAAGAGGAAACGTGTCCTTAGTATATTTCTTCGTTAAATTTGTCACCGGAAACGCGAGTGCCTGCCCTGTTTTCACAAAAATTATTGAAACCACAAATGAGATAATTTTCTTCTGCGGACTGAGGTTTTGCTGGTATACTACGAAATTCCCGGTAGCGTAGTTGGTTGCGGCACTATGCTACAAGCCCGTAGGTCGCGAGTTCTATTCTGGATGAGGTGGATTTTTCAATGAACCTAATCCTTCCAGCCGCACTATGGCCCTGGGATCGACTGAGCCTCTAACAGATTTGAGTACCAGGAATCTTCCTGGGGAGTAAAGGGTGGCCGGCACGTAAGGCTACAAACCTCACCGCCATCTGTGAGCCGACTATCTAGAAAATGTGGAAGCTTCGACGTCTCACAACCCTATGGGCCTCCATGGTCTGTTACAGGGATAGCTTTACTTTACTCGTTACTCCAAACAGCCGCGTGACATGCAGTTTTTCTTATATGTCGTGAAGGAAAGTACAGTGATCAGTTTGTTGTTTCTTGTGTAATTGTGTGTCGTGTTGCTCTACATCGCTCCTTCTTCTATAACATACGTTCTTTAAGTACATATAGAAGTGTATAGTGCAACAGGATGCTTAAATATAATACAAAGATTGAAGACGAACTGACAAGAAGACTTCATAGTGATTTGAAGTGATAATTTCTGTGTTGAGATCCGGTGCTAGGAGACGACTAGTGGAAACTGACAATTCTAGTGCGTATGCAACGGTGACCTTGAAAATGTGTAAATTAGCGATAGCGCTGTATTGATTGTAATTAAAAGAAATTGTAGCCGAGGTGCTAATCTCCAGTCATCTGATCTAGAACCCATTATTTTCGTCACCCTTACCCACCCCCAACACGTGACAGTATATAGAGAGGGGGTTCCGAAAAGAGTGTAATAATTTTATAATCACGACGTAACGGTCTCCATCAAAAATTGAGTATGACGTCTCTTTCCCATCTATTTGCCTAGGATAAGAGCCAGTGGCCAGTTTTTGTGAACGTGGTGGCACAGAATTTGGGTTACTTGACCATTTAAGCGAATGTCAAAGTTTCGAAGATGATTGTACCGTGGAATCAGTGACTTCTATTCCAGATTTGGAAATTTTAAAATATTCTGCCTATAATGTTAAGTCGGTGTATCCATTATCTTTATGAATCTCGTTCAGATTTCAAAGCTTCAAGAAGCAATTACGTGGATAAATCAGCCTTCAGAACACAATCGACCTGAAAGTCGTAGTTTTAAGATAATGAATATCTGCATCTTAAAAATACAAGTAATTCCTACACGCTACTCTCTGCATGTGTCGTCCTCTAGCTCTGTAATTCTTTCTTCACTGTAACAGTCAGAATTTTCATGTTCAATCCTTCGACATTTTTTTTATTGCTAGTGGGGTGGGACTAAGTCCCTTGCACTGTGGCCACTTCTGGCCTATTGTACCAGCCCCAGATGATAGGTGAGGGTGATTGTGGAGCATTTGGTTGAATGAAGATTGGCAGGGGAAACCGAAGTACTCGGAGAAAACCTGCCCCAGCTCCACTTTGTCCACCACAAATCCCACTTGACCAGAACCGGGATCGAACCCTGGCCGCCGCGGTGGGAAGCCAGCGACTAACCGCTTAAACTATGGCGCGGCCTAAATCCTATGTAACTAGCCCAATTGCTTACGTGACAAAGTACTAGTTTCCAGTCCTGAAGAGAGGATGTGACTATATCAGGGCTACTGGACACCTCACGGGCGGTGATAATGAGCATGGCCCACTTGTAGAATGATGATAAGCAGGAGAGAACTGAAGGAAGTCGGAGAAAGCTCTCTCCAGTGCCAATTCGTGCTCCATGAATTTCACATGAAATCACTTGGGACATCACCTAGATGAGGCTGTCTACAATATGTATAAGCATGATTACAATATTTTGGTAGGTTACAGTTTTGCTACTTATCTCATTTTCAGTTTACTTTCGCAAAGTAGGCTTATGCGATCTCCATCCTGTGTCTGTGAATCCCCCTGTATCAACTTTCTAATGCCTTAACCAATCTTTATAAAACTTGGTAAACACGTATGTATCATGACATCTGGACCCGTCTCAACAGCGTATTTAATAAATCCTTCCCATTAGCCTGTGTGTCTGTATTTGTATCCTTACTATCGTTGCAAGGCAACGGCTCGGTTAATGTGTCCCTGCATTTGGTGCTAAGCAACGGCTCTGTAAACACGTTCCCGCAAAGATGAATACACATTATAAAAGATGTATTATTGGACACGTCATTTTCTATCTGTGGGTCTGTGTGTCGGTACCGACGTTCTCGCGACAACAAACATTTTATGTGCGGTCCGTATCGTATTGAAACAAAATAGTCCATTATTTCTTCCCAGAACTTCTTGTTTATATGAGCTTTGATGTTGAACTTATAAATCTCTGGTTCCTTTGAATTAATTTTAAAATGGCACGACAAAATTGTGAACAATTGAAGATGCGTCATTATAATTCCCCTTTATTGAATTCTGCCACGCTTGTCAGCTTGAATCCATCTTCCTTTCCTTGCGGCTTCTTCATGTGTTCAGTTTTACTTGTTGCTTTCTTTCCTTTGTTACCAAATCCGCAATCTTCATGCTTCCTTCTGCCATTCAACCTCCGACCATTCTGAATTTAAAATCTTCTCACTTATTTTCGTTACTTTGTTTTAAAACTAAATTTTGTTATCCTTTGCTTCTCTTTGTTCCAATTTCAAGTACTTTATCTCTTTTTTTTTTCCTTGGCACTACAGCCCCAGTGGGCCTAGGTCTACCTCCACGAACTTCACTTTTCCTCTTACCTTACGTTAATTTAACCTTATTTTAATCACTCGTTTTCTACCGAGCTTATTTTCTTTAGTAGACCACTTTTTTCTTCTACACATTTTAATCCAGTTTCCTAATCTCATAAATAAACTCATGCTTATCTACCTTCATTTCAATTTATTCTGCTTCTTTCTATCCTCTTGTGTCCTTATGTACGACAATTTATTATGCCTCCAGTCAGTATTTTACCATTCTATCAGTTAATACCGCTCTTGAAGTGTTCCATCCTCTGAGATATAGCGCCGTGTAGTCCTTTGAAATTCAACCGACGTTTCAGAGGATAATGTCTTCTCCATCATCAGTGCCGGAAAATAAGCCAAGGAAGAAACCACTACAGTATCTCTCTTGTTTATATTCTTTTTTTTTTCATCTTCTGTTACAAATTGTATCCCATAACCCTGTTAATAAAGTAAAAAAAGTAAGTAAAGATATCCCTGTAGCAGGCCGTGAAGGTCCATAGGGTTGTGAGACGAGGGTCCCGCGTTATCTAGACAATCGACTCAAAGATGGCGGTAAGGTTGTCAGCCTTATGCGCCGGCCGCGCTCTACTCCCCAGGAAAATTATTTAATTAATTCCTGGTACACATTTCTGTTAGAGGCTGAGTCGAACCCAGGGCCATAGTGCGGCTGGAAGTATTAGGTCAATTGAAAAAATTCAATTACCTCATCGGGACTTGATCCTGCGACCCTCCAGCTTGGAGCCTAGTGCCTGAACCAACTACGCTACCGCGTGCACCCTAACCATGTTAGTCTGGCGTGGACGGGTGAGTGGGCAGTCGGCGGAATCTGGCGGCCGATCAGGCGTGAGGCTGTGGAGCGCACGCAGTGTGTGAAGTATGCAGCAGAGGGCGATGTAATCGCTTTGCCGCTCGAAGCAGCATTCCTCTCGTGTGACTGACCAAACCAGCCCACACATCCACTGATTCATTCCCGCGCTCTTGCAGTTTTGTGGCGGCTTTACTTCGCCTCTGCACATACACTATTTGTGAAAATTCTGCTTCAGTATACCATCAGCTGAGGGGCTCAAAAATTTGCATTCCTAGCCAAATATTTCGGTGCCAAACTCAAGGAACATCAGACGGCAGGGCTTGTAGTAGGCATGGACGAGAACAGAAGTGCATACAACATTTTTGTGGGGAAATCTGAAGGAAAGCGACTACTAGGAATATCTAAAAGTAGATGGAAGGATGATGTAAAATGGATCTCAAAGAAACAGAATGGGATGCTGTGGACGGTATTCATCTGGCTTGGGATAGAGTTCTGTGGTGCCTGTTGTGAGAACGAAAATAAACCTTCGGGTTGAATGAAATTCTAAGAATTCCTTAACTGGCCGAATAATAATAACCGCCGTCATTATAAATAGAAGATATTTTGACATTATAACTGAAGAGAGAGACGTTACTAGGTTACGACACAGTACACGACTCATCAGCGTAACAACGATTGCATATGCAAAAGAAGAACTGTGTTTTCTGTGCGGTCCGCGCGGTTAGTGACTTTTGGAAGCTTTGTGTGCTGTCGGTGGAAAGGAGGACCAGTTGCCACTTGAAGCGGTAGTTACAAGCGTAGCAAGTTGGCATGAGATGGTCATAAGCCTGGGAGGGGAAGAAAATCTACCGTTGGAAGCCATCACCAAGCACCGTGACTGAGGACACTAGTCTGTGCGTGATTTGTAAACTGTTGTTCACGACTTGTTAAACAGTTCTAAATCCGATTACGAACCTAAACTGCGTATACCGTTACTCAAACGCATGACAGTAATACCAACATTGTTCATTAGGAGCTGCAGGTATGATTGTGTGGAACGAATCAGCCTACCTCAGGATGAGGTCCAGGTAGTCATCCTTGAGGGGGGGAAGCAGTTCTTGACTGGTTGAGCGACTTTCAGCTTTTATCAAAGAAGACGTTTCTCCGTGTCAGTTTACTTCTTTGCTTAATCTCGTTTATATGTTATTATTATTGTAGCATGTAGTACCGTTGGTGTGCAATAAGCAGATAAACACTCGTTTCTAAGTAACGGTCGGTAAACACATTTATACACGTTTATACAATTAACAGAAAGTTAAAATACAGGACCACACCATAGTTCAAGCTTCCCACCGTGGCGACCCGGGTTTTATCCCGGGTCTGGTCAAGTGGGATTTGTGGTGGACAAAGTGGCGCTGGGGCAGGTTTTCTTCGAGTACTTCGGTTTCCCCTGCCATTCTTCATTCCACCAATTGCTCCACAATCACCCTCACCTATCATCTGGGGCTGGTACAATAGGTCAGAATTTTCCGCAGTAAAAGGGACTTAGTCCCACCCCACAATAGTTAAAACACAAATACGGATTTGCTAGGCCGTAAGTTTTGGCCACTGTTCTCTGTGTAATTACGAACAGGAGAGACGACATGCAATCTTGCTTTCGTTTTGCTGAGCAAAATGCGTTCTATCTCGCGGGCAGATCACAGAAGCAGCAGAAGGCTATAATACGGCGACACGCAGCACCTGCAAAAAGCGCTCTGTTGCATCAGTCTTGCATCAGTCTGGGTTGCCAACTATAATATAATTAAAAGGAACCTTTCCGCATACTGCGCTTGCCGTCAGCATTGTGTGAATTCTGGAAGTGGACAGCTTGACAGCGTCCTGGTGCCACACACCGACACTTCTTTAGTGACAAGCTACGTCACCCTGTTCACAAAGCACAATATCTGTCTCCATGTCGACTCCTTGTGACCCAGACCCCGTTTACAAAGTGCTATGTGCTTCTCTTATTCGTTCTGTTTATGATACGGTGATCTCTTGTTATGGCCGGTCACGGTAGCCGACCGGTCTAAGGCAGGCACTGTTTTCGTTCGCTCGGAAGCCAGGATCGTGGGTTCGAATCCCACTCAGGAAATGGATGTTTGGCGTTTGTGTGTGTATGTTTGTTTTTCTGTGTTTGTGTACACGTAGAGGCCTTGCGAAGAGCTGATCACCCACCCAAAGAGTCTTGCCGAATGTCTAAGAACTAGTAAATCGAAGTGAAAAGGAGAGTTTCATGGAGGTAGGCCAAGGCCCAAATTTGGGCTGTAGCGCCAAGGGGAAAAAAATTCCTTCTTATGGGGTGTGGAAAACTCCATTACCTGTAATCGTCAAGCGAACTATACCGACCGAGCGACCGCCGCTTGTCGGCGAAGTTAGTGCCAACTTTTGCGGATAGAGAGTGTCACGTGGTCAGTGCAACGGATCCCCACGGCCGTTAATCTCGGTTTTCTAGACCGGAGCTGCTATTTCTTTGAAATAGCTCCTCAATTATCCTCACGAGGCTGAGTGTCCCCCGTTCCAGACACACTGCTTCTCAGAATATCTGGTAGCGCCGGGAATCGAACCCGGAGCCTCTAGTTCTGTAGCGAGGAACCTTGACCACTAGACCACAGAGGCGGTGGAGGTTTACTGAAAGGCAGCACAGTTGGCAAAAGCTACGGTTCTGAAGACCAAGGCATTGTGGGAAACTGAGGATAAGGCGAAACCTCTGCAGCTATTTAATATTTCCAAAGATTTCCGTAAATTAAAGATAAAAAATTCTGCATGTGCTCAAGTAATTAAGCACCACCCCCTTGACGACTTTTGGAGGAGTAGATCCACCCAGTCTTGATCTCTGCACTTTATAGAATTGAGTGATTAGGTTCACGCTCCTTGCCCCTTAACACTGGGGAAAGGGCTTCCATTACGCATTGTATAGGAGGCCGGGTTGGCTCCAGAACACGCCTGGACTCTGCGAAGAATAAAAATCTGTTGTTTCTGCGGTAAATCGAACCTTGGTCATCAAGCTCTAGCCTATACCTGTACCGACTCAGCTATCCCGGCCCTTAAGCAAAGGAACAAATTTACTTTTGTACCATGTTGCAAACTCTACGCCGCGTGATACTTCCTACATACGACGCAGTTAAGCAGGCCAGACGACTGGGCATGTGATGAACTCAACATAAAATATAACACAACCTTAATCCTTGAAAATGTCTTCGATATCTGAAATGATGTTGTTTTTTTTTGGGGGGGGTTGAGGGGAGGTGTAATGCAAGCAAGGTCTTTTCAAGAGGCAAGATATTTTTGTTCTCCCATTGAGGATATAAAGATACGCAGGCCTTTCATCGCCAGTAAGCAACTGAGAGTTACACCGGAGAGTCCTGTGGCAGTGAGTGAGAGAAGAGACTGTGTTTTTGCGTTGTGTCGGAATATTAGACGGTTTATATAATATTTCATGGGTATGATGTAAAACTGTTTTTATTAACACTTCCTGTCGAGGTCTCCTTAGATGCGGAAGTCGGCTTCTTTTCTTGTTCATAACTCAAAACATGGCTACACCAAGAGCTCTCTTTTAAGTTACGTTTAATCGTTAGGCTCGTTAAGATTTTGTTCTTCACACGACAGAAACAGACTTGAAGACTTCACATCTCCTAGCTAAAGAATGTAAACATTGACATACACAAAACTCCAGTTTCACTTGTTCTTTTATATCGGTGCATAGCTGAGCAAGACTGGAATTAAATGGTAACTGTTCTCTATTTTGAGGTATCTAATTCGAATTTCTGCTCGGACGTTTTTTGTGATGTCCCTTCGTACGTCTCCTCAGGTGTCGATTTTTCTCATGGGGTGAGGCCGAGTCCACTTGGCACTGCTGTCAGTACTGGCTTATTGCATGAGCCCAAGACGATAGATGATGATCATTATGGAGGAGTTGGTGGAATGCAAATTGTCAAAGGAAACAGAAGTACTTGGAGAAAACCTGCCCTTGCCACTTTGTTCACCACAAATCCCACATGTCCTGAATCGAGCTCGAACCCGGGCCGCAGTTGTGAGAAGCCGGTGTCTAACCACCTGAACTATAGCATGGCCCAGGTGTCGGGTAACATCCTTAGAAGTGGTGACGACTGCTTCCCTCCAAATCCTTTAGACTCATTTTCCGATGTTTTATTGCTATGTAGGCTGCCTTACTGACACCATCATTAATTAAAAAGCAGGTAAACAAAATGTAAGTCTAGAACTTCATTTGTCACAGTCACTCATTCATGGAGTTGAGCCCTTCTTGAGAAGCCGCCAATTACGCAACAACTCAAGAACTTCCCAGCATTTTATGAAACCCAAAAGTTCAGAACCGTGTTCAAAAGAGCTCTCCATTTGTCCCCATCCTCATCCATATCAATCCCATCCTACCTCTCTCAGATTCATTTTAATATTGTCCACACACCTACGTCTTGGTCTTTCTAGTGGTGTCTTTCCTTCTGGATTTCCCACCAATACTTTGTCACACCGAGGTAGAAATGTACTTATAGATTCAGGATGTTTCAGAGTAGGGTGCTGAAGAGAATGTTTGGACATAAGAGAAACAATTTGCCAAGAGGCTTCAATAATGAGGAGCTACACAGTTCACTCTGTAGTGAGACACTGTCAGAATCAAGACGAGATGTTTGGCACAAAATACGAATGAGGTGATGAGGTATATCGACAGAGCGTCTGTACGACAGTCTGAAGGGAAGAAACTACGTGGTACACCTAGGCGAAGAGGATAACATTAAAATATATATTAAATAGTTTTTGTATACATGGAATGTAACCTTTCACAGTGGCCGCGCGGTCTAAGGCATGGATTGTCTTCGCTCGCTCGAGCACTCGGATCTAAGGTTCGAATCCCACTCAAGGCATGGATGTTTGGTGCGTGTTTCTGTGTTTGTGTTGTCCTGCGTTTAGGTAGCGGCCTTGCGACTGCCTGATCACCCGTCCAAGCAGTCCTACCGTCTGTGAAAAATGATTGAGGAACTGAATAAGAGGCCAGGACCGTGAATGGGGTATTCTGGGAGGCCATAGTATCGGTCATTCTAAGCAGAAATTTATATAAGTACATGTGTCCTATTCCGAACGGTTTTCGAGATACGGCTGTTTCACTGTACAGTTGCGAAATTATTGATAAGAAAGTGTTATTACGTACTGTTTCTAATACCGGTATTTATTGTTCAAGTGACAAAGTTGGTACGTTTTACCTAGTATAATACATTTTCGAAAATTCCACTGTCAGAATCAATACATTTTGCAGCTCGTGTGAGATCTGTTGCCTATCAACGACTAGTTAAAGCAGATATAGGACATTTTATTTATGTGTTATAATTACAGTAATCTTGAAAGTGTTATAATTATTTGTAGTTTCGACTAGTGAATATCCAATAAATCGACCCATCGATCCAAGCCCGCGTCTAAAATCAGTCAAACACGTGACAATATGAATATACTCATATATATATATATATATGGCTCAGGATAGTTATAGGTAGGTGACCGGTAATGAACGTTGAAGCTTCATGGGCCTTGAATTTCTTATATAACTGATCGTATATTCGCCTTACAGGAATATTCTGCTTCTTAGAATTAACAAGTTCTCTTTCTGCACAAGTTACATGGACGCACTACGAGTTATATTTTCTATTTTCACCCCTCCTACCCTTCTTTCTTATTTTTCTTTCTTTCCTCAGTTCTAATACAAACAGACGGACATGACCAAAATAATAAATTGAAGAGAACGCCGTGTGGTTTGGCGAGAGCGCGACGCTTACAGCGGGAAACCACCAGAACGAGGCGGCGTGCTCAGCTCATTTGGCAACCTGATTCTCCTTTTTTTTTTTTTGATCCTCGATCGTGAAGACGGAGGAGATATTTCTCTCCGAAACTTTGGGGTGACTCCGACCCATACGGCGTTACAGCCCAGAATACACCACATTATAATCACAGTCTTGAGTGCCAAAGGAATTTTTTCAGTTTTTTTTAAATGTAAATGGAAGTTTCAGCCTGTTTATATTTTTGCATTTAGTAGCTTGGCTTAGCTTGGTAAGAAGAAGACAGACGAATATTTGTGTTTCGTTTTAGTTAGTGATTATTTATTTACCTCTATCCTTACTTCTCTTCTTTTGTTCCCACAAAGAGAAGTTTAACCGTGGCCCTCAGCATCGGAATCGCTGTTTTGTGGAAACTTTAGATGTGATTCGGTAAACCTGAGTTTCTTTTGCGCTCTATTGGACGTTTTCTTCATATTCAAAATTTTAAATTCGATTTCCTCGAGGGAGATGAACTCAATGTATACATCAGTCCCGCATATCCTAGACTAAACCATTTCCTATCAATGGTAGTAACAGGACGAGAAGATGAAACGTTTTTCACTCTGATCTCTCCCTCTCTTCGCGAAGATGGGGCATGGAATGACATCAGAAAAAGAAATGAAAGCGAAACGCGGTTAAACGTTTTATAAATTGATAGCAATGCATTTTTCATTTCGCCTTTCCTTGTCATACGTATTCGAAAGCGAATAAATGTTTTAGAATTCTGTCTTCTGGGATATACCGCCGTGTAGTCCGGGTGAAAGTTAACAGACGTTTCAGAGGACCATGTCACCTCCATCTTCAGGGTTGAATCGTAAATGAAGAAACCAGCACGAAGCAAGGGGCTTTGTTTTCTGCTGATTTCTTCACTTGACATCTCTTTAACCGTTAAGATGGAGGGTACATGGTCTTGCGAAATGTCAGTTGACTATCGCAGGGCTACACGAGTTTATATCCTACAAGATATAGCTGTTCGTTTGTTTTAGGTTTGGTTTATTTATTTTTTATAGCTTTTCGGTGTGTGTGAGGACATGGACTCTATTGATCTGGCGAAGACTGCCTTGCTACTAAAGCTGCGGGCTCCATAAAAGGCCGGCACTTTTTTAAACCGCTGAGCTACTGTCATCTAAGGCCATGCCATAGCTTAGGGGGTTAGTTCCCACCACGGCGGCCCCAGGTTCGAGCCCAGGTGAGATTTGTGTTGCACAAAGTGGCATTAGGGCAGGTTTTCTCCGAGTACTTCGGTTTCCCCTGCCAATTTTCTTTCCACCGATTACTCCACATTCATTAGCTATCATCCAGATCTACAATAGGCCAAATAGTGACCGACGTACCAAATGGACTGTCTCACCCCACCCCAAGAAACTAAAGAAAAAGTAGTGATGTCTCAAGACGGGCTCCCCAAAAAACAAATAAACTCCGTGGTCTTAGTCCGTAAGCGAAATATACCGACCGAGCGACCGCCGCTTGTCGGCGAAGTTAGTGCTAACTTTAGCGGATAGAGGGTATCGCGTGGTCAGTGCAACGAATCCCCACGGCCATTAATCTCGGTTTTGTAGACTGGAGCCGGGAATCAAATCCGGACCTCTGGATCTGTAGGCAGGAACTCTGACCACTAGACCACAGAGGCGGTCAAGAAGGGCTCTCATTCCCCCAAAATTAGTTATAGGGTGCGCCAGTTCAACTTTCTGTAGCAGTGGTGGTTAGAAAGTAAAATGGCCGCAAGCAAATGCGTTGTATATAGAGAACCGCGCGTACGCTGAACCTGATCCTGTAGTTCCCATAATGACACTATGTACACGATTGGGGATTAGTGTTTCGTTCTGGTTCTGGCCATTAATATTGTATGCTAAGTGGCTCCGTGTGTTGTGTATTAACTTAACATGGGAACCATCGCAGAGCGTACTCAGCTCTGAAATACGCGGCGCCCCTGAACATTCTGTACCTACATAGCAACCTTACATTTTTATGTCGCCAGTACATAATGTTGAAAAGCCAGCGAAATACCAAATTTAAGCATAATACCTTTATTGATTTGAGTCAACAAAAATACATACTAACACATTAAAATGTAAATTTGTCCTTTTTCTTGCTCAGTTAAGCAGCACGCCATGAAGACGTATGAATGAGCGAAGGTACAGCCTCACCGTTATTGCCCACGGCACTGCATGGAGGTGAGTGGCCAGCGTCATACCCCGGCTACTTCAGTCCCCTGTCCCCACTGGTTAGGGGGCTGGGTGGGCCCCAGAACTAGTCTAGGCCCCACGGAAAATTATTAAAAATATATCAAATCTAAAAGAACTCAAGAACCGATTAAACACTGCCTACTGCGAATTTTAATGTTAAGGTTTTGAGTTTTGATTCTGAGTAAGGTTACAGGCCTGGACGCGCCATAGCTCAAGCGGTTAGTCGCTGGCTTCCCACCGCGGCGGCCCGGGTTCGATCCCGGGTCTGGTCAAGTGGGATTTGTGGTGGCCAAGTGGCGGATTTCTCAGAGTACTTCGGTTTCCCCTGCCAATCTTTATTCCACCAAAGTCTCTATCATCATAATCACCCGGGGCAGGCTACACTAGGCCAATCAGCGGCCGCCGTGCCTAGTAGACCCAGTTGGACTCCACCCCCCTCCCCACTAAGCGAATTAAAAGAAAGGTTACAGGCCCCAAACTAAACGACCGAGGTTCGATTTCATGGAGAGAAAAGTTTATTTCTTTACTTCACCACGTCCAGATGGCCTGCGGTCCTCCATTCAGCCACTGGAGAAGTTTACTAAGGCTTTCTTCCCTGTGTTATAACGACTACATCTTGAAAATGAAAACACAACTCAGTATAGTTCGGACGCTAATAATGTATGGATATATACCTCCACTATCCCATACGTCTTCATATCTCAGTGCTTAAGCAGAACAATAACATAACCTTAGTATTTTTCTGTAGTTTTCTTCTCCAATTAAAATAATTAATATATATATTTTGTGTAGGCCTACCTGTGGCTGATTAATATTGAAAACCGAATTTCATGAAAACAGAGGTTCTGTTCCCAGAACACATACATTCGAATTGGTGGAAATCGTGTGAAGTGGGTGCTAAATGCACTTTTCTATTTTTAGGCCAATTTAAGTGACGTAATTAGTAATAGGCTCTAACAGCCAGTCTTAAAGAATATCATATTTACTTATTTTTTTTTTTATAGATATTACAAACAAATTATTGGATACTTTCATGGAGCGGGGCACGCGGTAGCGAAGTTGGCTGAGGCACTATGCTACAAACCGGAAGGTCGCGGGTTCGAATCCCGATGTGGTCATTGTACTTTTCAATTTACTTAATCCTTCCAGCCACACTATGGCCTGGGGTCGACTCAGCCTCTAATAGAAATTAGTAGCAGGAATATTCTTGGGGGTAAATGGCGGCCGGCGCGTAAGGCTGACAACCTCACCGCCATCTGTGAGCCGATTGTCTTTACAAAGTGTGGGAACCTCGATGTCTCACAATCCTATAGGCCTCCACGGCCTGTTACATGGTTAACTTTACCTTTACTTTCACATAGCATGCCATCTGTAACTGTACACTAACTAGCTTGCTTTTTAATTGTATTTTAGATGTTACAAGCTTGCGAAAACAGTGTTTTGTTTGTTTCATCGTTAGGTTGTAATTAAATTGTATGTAGGTCTTTTTATAACCGAAAGTTTAATTGAAATATGTTATTGGCAACGAAATTACCGTTATAAATTTTATTTACTTTTAGGTTGTTGGGCATTGGCTGAGGCGTGTCTCACGGAGAACAAGTTTCATGTAAGAAAGCGTTGCTCTAAGATTTGTACTTGAAACCTAAACATATGTGAATCACCATTATGTAAGGAAGATAGCAACGGACTTGGCGAGAGGACAGTGTGTACGTTAAATTCTTCCCAAGACTTCCGAGCAAGGCAAGAACAGTAATCATTTTACTTAATATAATACTGTAAATCATAACGTCATCATAATATTTGGTGGTGAAAAATTGGATAAATTATAATTCAAATAATTCAGAAACAGGGATGTTTGTGTCAAAATTACAGCTTGAGACTTGCTTGGACATTCAGTTCTCCAAGTGAAACATCAGAGATATTAGGAGTCAGTGTCTAAAATGAAGAAGGAACTCAGGCAACGGAGAAGCAGCTCTGGACACTACAGTTGTATATATCCTCTTCTGTGGATGCCTCAGCAATAGAAACAAGTTAATTCATAATTGAAGTAAGTATTTTGTGGCACGGCTTGTACTTTTATGTAAAATCTTGGATCCGTTCAGTACATCATGCAGGAAGGAAGACAACACTTGCATCTAAATAACAGAGTATTGCCTTCACAATACTAGTGATTAGTCATCAATCATGTGACTGTGACGTATTTGGTGAGTGAAACATTTACAGACATCAGTGAAATAAGCACAGACTCGACTTACATTTGTGCTTCGTCTCGGAAGATAACAAGATGAGTCAGTTACAAATCCCAGAGCTTCGTCTGCCTATCCCGGAATCACCCCGGATTCTTCCCGGAGGACTCCACTTACATAACATGCAAAACTCCGGTGGAGTGGGGAGTGGACCGCCATTGTTGTTAGTTCCACCGTCTGGCGGAGGAGTCCCCAGACGGCGACACTCATGGATATGTAGGTAGGTGAGCAAAATGATTCATTACCGCTTATTTAGCCTCAGTTGTTACGCAAATATCCATGTGTTCCTTAACTGTATTACATAGAAGCCACGGAAAGAAATACCCCTCCACATCCCCATCAGGCTGTTACTCTTCCCCCTCCATTGCATGTCCCTATACTCCCCTTCAAATGTCACAGGATGGTGATGGCGATTACCACGTAATAATATTGATTAACGTCTAACTCTTTAGCATGGTTGTTATTTGTAAGAGGGGCTGGAGGGGAATAGACCACTGCGCAGAAGGCATGAAGCCTCTATCGTCCTCATCCCCACCATCTATGGGTCTTCTTTCCGTGACTTCGGTATAGATGCCAGTGTTTACGGCCGATGGATTTCTTTGCTCTGTAGCAAGTATATGTTACGTGATTGCAACCAGTGAATAATTCTCACTAAATATTAAGCTGTCTTGTTCAGCGTTCTCCCGCTCTCTAGACCGGTGCGATTATTTCCTTGAAATAGCTACCCAATTATCCTCACGAGGGTGAATGGACCCCGTTCCATACCCACTACTTCTCAGAAAATCTAGTAGCGCCGGGATTTGAACCCGGAACCTCTTAATCTATAACTAGGTACTCTGACGACTAGACCGCAGAGGAGGTCCCTTATTTATTATCTATGTTGCTCCCTCTGACATTAAGGGAGTGACATAGGCTGAGGGTGTTTGAGAACAGGGTGCTGAGGAGAATATTTGGACCGAAGAGAGATGAAGTGACAGGAGGTTGGAGACAAATGCATAATGAGGAGCTTCATAACTTGTACTCTTCTCCAAGTATAATTAGAATGATCAGGTCAAGGAGGATGAGGTGGGCAGGTCATGTAGCACGAATGGGGGAGACGAGGAATGCGTATAGCATATTGGTGGGAAAACCAGAAGGAAAGAGACCACTGGGAAGACCAAGGCGTAGGTGGGTTGACAATATTATAATGGATCTTAGAGAGATAGGATGGGATGGTATTGATTGGATTGATCTGGATCAGGACAGGGACCAGTGGAGGGCTCTTGTGAACACGGTAATGAACCTTCAGGTTCCATAAAATGCTGGAAAATTCTTGAGTAGCTGCAGAATTGGCTGCTCCTCTAGAAGGGCTCAGCTCCATGAGTTTACGAAGGACTCAGCATGCAAGAGTTGCCTAAACAGGTCAGAGATAGAGCTTTAAGGTGTACAGTATGTTCAGCTGTAAGTAGTCAGTTCCCTGTAACAGCGTATCGGTGAACAGCTACTGAACAGGAGCGGAAGACGGTCTGACAACGTCCAACTCTCTCGGTGAGGAAATCGAATTTGAACCCTGATCATGGCAAATTTTTTATTGCTAGTGAGGTGGGACTAAGTCCGTTGCACTGCGGCCACTGCTGGTCTATTGTACCAGCCCCAGATGATAGGTGAGGGTGATTGTGAAGCAATTGGTGGAATGAAGATTGGCAGGGGGGAAACCGAAGTACTCGGAGAAAACCTGCCCCAGCGCCACTTTGTCCACCAGAAATCCCACTTGACCACACCCGGGATCGAACCCGGGCCGCCGCGATGGGAAGCCAGCGACTAACCGCTTGAGCTATGGCGCGGCCAGGACCATGGCAGACACAAGGCTGATAATGATTCGAGATAATACTGACACTTTTTTCAGATCCATGTTCCAAGTGGTGACTTCATATCATGGTCTTCTTGGTTAGACTCGTAACGTCGCGTAGTCGTGTAGGCGAACACATCCGTTCAGAGAAATATGCTGCTGCATCATTTTAAAAAGTATAATATGGAGACATTAGTATTCACGAAAGCTTTGTTGCCCATATACCAGAATGTATGATGGTGTACACCAGAAGAGCACAGTCCAGGCCGTGCGACTGCGCACTGGGTGCATGTCGAGTGCTCCTCTTAGATGAAATGTCGTTGTATGTTGTCAGGAGAAACGAGAAAATAACAGGACGCTGGAACGGACGTTCTTTTTTTATTATTATTAAAACGCAAGTAAATAAGTTAGGATAGATGAAGCAATTGAAGACTGCTTCTTGACCGACGGAGGCATATGCTACATACTTCTAGACCACTGGAAACTGAACGAACATAAAACTTTAAAATATGGAACATTACAGAATGGTTTTCATTTGCCCGTGCATGCATGCCTTCATGTTTAGGATTAGGAAGAAGCCAATCCTGCGGCCATGCTGTGCCAAATTCAATGGTCCCATTGGTCCGGAACAGGTTTATAGTCAGACTTTACCCAATTTGAGATAGCTGTAACCTTGGTTGCAAAAGTGGTAACAACAAATTCTGTTTTCGTGTTTTGATTAATACTAAAAGAATATGGTTATGAATACTGAAACTTAGATACCCACGAACTTTCGTTAGATTTCGGATGTCACATTAAACTGTATGTTTCCTCTTCCGGTTTTCATTGTCAGCCTTGCTGTCAACCTGTCATCTTGGGTGAAGTCGGAAGTCATTGAAATGGCGCTGTCATCTTAAAACGTGAATATCCGTCTGCAGGCTAGCCACACAGGCGGATAACCGAGGTCTTTATATTTATAGAAGCTCTTTGTATTCTGGGTTGTCACTCTAATTGCTGTGGCACGCGGTGGCGTAGTTGGTTGAGGCACTATGCTACATGCAGAAAGGTCGCGGTTTCGGTTCCCGATGAGGTCATTTGATTCTTCAATTGACATAATCCTTCCAGCCGAATTGTGGCCTCGGGGTCGACTCAACCTCTAACAGAAATGAGTACCAAGAATTTTCCTGGGTGGTAAAGGGCGGTCGGCGCGTAAGGCTGACAACCTCACCGCCATTGGTGAGCCGATTGTCTAGAAAGAGCGGGAGCCTCAACGTCTCACAACCCTATGGGCCTCCACGGCCTGTTACAGGGAAATCTTTACCTTTTACTGTAATTCCAGTTGGTGCAGGAACTTTCGACCTATATATAGACGCAAACTAAAATGATTGAAGTAATATCGCGTTTGTCATTTGTCTGGTTGCACCGCGCCCTTCGTCTTCCTTTCCTCTTTTCTACTATTATATTATTATTATTACGAAGAGGAAGGGCACAGCGCAATCGTTACTGGCCCTATTGTTGGTTCCCACGCTCCCCTAGATGGAGATGGGGTATCCAAGCTAGGAGGAGGAAGCTACACTCAGTCGTTGGCTTAGATAAAACCAAATACAATTTAATAACAAAATATAACAATACATAAATAACAAAAAAGACACATTTGACCAAGAAACAAAGACAAGCTCATTTAGACTAACAATTTCCCGTCGGCACCACCTGTGTCGACGCTAGAAATATCGAGACGTTAAGCCCTCCGGCCATACAAACGCAAGTCTAAATTCTGAGACTAAAAACAAACCAAAACTAATACGCGCGTCGCAAGCGTTCCTGCAACGGCTTGCGACCGCGGGCAGTCCTTACCGGCCAGCAGATAACACCAAAGGGAATTTAGAACAGCCCCAGCCGAAACCAATATTTTCCACCACAAACCTGCTGGCTAGTAAACAACCTTCCAAGTCGACTTGGTCTAAGAGACTGCACTGTACAAGTCTCCCCTTCACAAGAGGGTACATGGGACCACGTGACTGACGTCAGGGTACCGCATGGTGGGGATGGAATCCGTCACAGGAAGGATGATGACCTCATCGTGAGCGGGCTAAGGCTTAGCACGGCTCACTATCCCCCCCTTCTCGAAGAGCATCTCACATCTAATCTCTCGCACACAGAGCTCCTCAAGAGTTCCAATGCTCTACACATATCACCCGCACAGTGTGTCCAGTTTCCGCCCTAAATCCTCCGAAGACACATTCCGAAATAGAAGTCCCTTCATCGTATAGGGCTCCTCGGGGTCCTACTCACTCCCTTCACTTTGCCAGCTACACGCTTGGCACCTTTGACAAGGAGTCCAGAGTATATCCCTACAGTGCACTCGGCGTACCGAAATAGAAGTCCCTTCTTCATATAGGGCTCCTCGGGGTCCTACTCACTCCCTTCACTTTGCCAGCTACACGCTCGGCACCTTTGACAAGGAGTCCAAAGTATTTCCCTACAATGCACTCGGCGTAGACACGTGTTCGATCCACAAACGTTCCGGCCATTCATGGCTGATCGATGAGATGTTTTCTTCCTCACTGGCTCCTGCCGCTGTCCGATAAAGGGCCCAGACGGACAACAGCACCGGAGCCGGGAGAGCTTCATTTGATGCGAGTCGACACGACTTGGCGGGCAGGTTGGAGACGCTGCGGGGGGGGGGTGTTGCTTCCGAAGATCGCCATTTCCATCCCACCTAGGATAGGGGAGGGGGGGACTAGGATACCCTCCTGCTCGGAAAGAAGAATTGTCAGTTAACTAACACTGAAATGCATCCTTTAGCAAGTTAATAGCAAGTAAATACATCCTTTGGGCCAAATGATACCAAATAATACATCATTTAGAAACATCTGAATGACAGACCAAACCAATACACAATGTAATCACTCTAGTATCTAAATTTGCCAACTGAACTGTTACCAGAGAAAGGAATCTTACAATCTTAAGTGGTCTAAACCACCTATAGTCCAACTTGGCGGAACGCTGCTGGGACTTCGAACTTAACGGATGCGTTCTCACTAGGACCAAATCGCCCACACGAAACTCTGCTCGTCTCCTCCCTGCGTCATAGCGTGCAGCAACCCTGGCGCGGGCCTTTCCCAAATTATTTAAGGCCGTCTCCCAGAATTCCTCCCTACTCCTAGCACCCTTATCTAGGTCCAGTTGGGACAAGTTCCATTTTAGCCCCAAGGGATGGTTCAATTCTCGACCGAGAAACAGCGAGGCTGGAGTCGCTGCAGACAACT
>NW_019721759.1:36470-70071 GCF_002891405.2 Cryptotermes secundus
CGTTAAGCCCTCCGGCCATACAAACGCAAGTCTAAATTCTGAGACTAAAAACCAAACCAAAACTAATACGCGCGTCGCAAGCGTTCCTGCAACGGCTTGCGACCGCGGGCAGTCCTTACCGGCCAGCAGATAACACCAAAGGGAATTTAGAACAGCCCCAGCCGAAACCAATATTTTCCACCACAAACCTGCTGGCTAGTAAACAACCTTCCAAGTCGACTTGGTCTAAAAGACTGCTCTGTACAAGTCTCCCCTTCACAAGAGGGTACATGGGACCACGTGACTGACGTCAGGGTACCGCATGGTGGGGATGGAATCCGTCACAGGAAGGATGATGACCTCATCGTGAGCGGGCTAAGGCTTAGCACGGCTCATGGTATAATAATTAGTTGACAGATGTAGGCTGAAAAGGAAAGGCATAATTAAAATTTATGTTCACTAAATTAGGTGTCTGGGCATGGACTGGAATCAGTTAACTGAGGGTTGCAGATCCCTGTTAACATGAGAGTTAACCTTCAGTTTCCGTAAAATGCAGGTTTAATAACCAGATGAATGTACGAAGGATATCCCTTTCTATAGAATTTGCAAGTCGGTCTTATTTCGGTGTTGGTTTCCCACGAAAACAAAAGACGTTTCAGTTCGCGTCATTTAGGGCAAATATTGCTTTAAAGGCTCAGATGAAACTCGTTCAGTGTTAGTATGAGCGTTTGGCTGGTTAGTGAGGTGGAACTGAGAAGGTACGTCAATTTTATAAAATTTTGTCACGTGTAGGGTTGACTACAGGCGGGTTTTTGGATTGGATGATTAGATTTATTGCACTTTATACATTCACTACTGGGGACTGCAAGTAATACAGCGCTATCGCTGATTTACACTCTTTAAAGTTCATCGTTCCACACGCTTTAGGATTCTCAGTCTTCACTAGTCGTATCCCGGCAACGGATTTATAACAGTCTCACTTTAACTTCAAATCACACATGAGGTCGTCTTGCCAGAGTCTAACTCCTTTTTTGCCATTATTCTGCAGCTACCTACTGAACTCCGTTCCCAGCTCATATCCCGGCAGGCTGGAGTCCGAAACTCGACTCTTCACTCCGCCTACTCTCCTGCATTACTCTATGCGGCAGAACAGTTCTTAAAATAACTTTGCACAGACCATGCAGAAAACACAGCCTCGATTTTTAAGGAAGCGTTTTTAATAATCCTTTGCTTAGTAATAGATATTCTGCTGTCGCGCACTTTGGTTCCCATGGGAATGTGTTTACCGTGTCGTTGCCTAGCAATGGGTATACACGTCACAATATTTCGCTGTATGCCAAAGACAGAGAACAAGTAGTTTACTTAACTAATCATTAAAAAATGGCGGTAGGTAAGTTGAGATGATACGTCCTATCATTTAGTTATTTGCTGTCTTCATCATGGCAATTTACACGTAGCTTTAAATTGTATTGTATCCCTTTCGATGCTACTTCAGTGAGAAATTTATTTAATATTGGAATAATTACCTGAAAAGGTAATATTACTCTGACATGACGCCTAAAGCCGGAATATTGAAGACAGAATAGACGTCTGTTGCCAGGCAACGACTCGGTAACACACTACCACTGTAACGAATACAATCGTGTAACTTCCGTTGCTACGCAACGGCGATGCAAATACGCTTTCCCAGCAATAAATATGTGTTCTTTACGTGGTCCGTGCAAAGTGGTTATAAAGTAGAATTCAGTTGAGAAGAGTTAGGTCAAGGGAGGGATTACCCCGTGTGGAGGTGGGGTCGAATACCTCCACCGTGACCCTGCAAGTCGTAGGAGGCGACGAAAAGGGAAGTCTCAATTCTGAGACAGTAAAATATGGTCGCGAGTCCCAAGGGACTCGGACCCGAGTAAGACTATGCTGGCAAGGACCAGCAGCATATACAAAAGACAGACCCGTCCTCTCGTCAGAGAAGGATCCCCACAGAAACAAGACCGTAACTCTCAAACGGTAATATATCTGGTCATGAGCCCTAAATGGAGCTCGACACCAAGACTTACTGCCTGACTGACCGTCAGTCGCAATGTGACTTTGACTTGAGAAGAGTTAGGCGAGTTTCGAGACACCAGCCTGCCGGGATATGAGCTTGGGAGCAGAGGAGTTGAATTGAGTTGGCAGTTGCAGAATAATGGCAAGGAAGAAATTAGACTGTGAAACGAAGACTTCATGTGTGATTTGAAGTGACAGTGAGACTGTTATAAATCCGTTGCCTGGATACGACTAGTGAAGATAGTGTTCGCGTGTAGTTCGGTAATAGCGCTGTATTGACTGTAGTCCTGAGTTGCGTGAATGTATAAAGTGCAATAAATCCAATCATCCATGCCAGAACCGGTCTTATAAGTCACGCAAGAACCCCCTCTTCGTGACGATACAGTAAAACCTGTTAATTCTCCTTGTTAAGGCCATAACGTAATCACATGTCTTTTTTGTAAAACGTAGCTGTTTTAAAGGTCTTCTAATATAATCAAAAACACGGACAAAATTTACAGAATTACTGAGGTTTTTTGGGCTTTTTCATCGTGTGGTATTCTAGATAATAGAAAACACGACGTTCTGGATGTGTTTCCGTCTTCAGGTGAAGGAGGGAGAAAGCACTTACTCTGTTTGGTCCCTTAGAAAGAGCTAATCTCAATCACTGGACCTAATTCTTTCTAAGGGACCCGACAGAGTACGTGTCTTCCCTCACCTGGGGACGGAAACAGATCCAGTCTCCGAAACGTGTTTTCTAGTTTCTAGAATACCGGATGTTGGAAAAAAGATCCAGTAATTCTGTGTATCATAGCGTAGTCAGTATAGCGACTGGCTATGGGCTACACCGCCGAGGGGTCGAAGTTCTAGTCCCGGTAGAGTCAAGAATTTTCACTTTTCCAATCGTCCAGACCAGCTCTGGGGTCCACCCAACCTCCTATTCAACGGCAACCGGGGGCCCTTTCCCGGGGGTAAATTGGCCGGGAGTGAAGCTGACCACTCACCTCCAACTAGTGCCGAGGACAAGAAAATATGGATCTATACATCCACTCCCCCATACGCCGTTATGGCGTAGTGCTTAATTAGTTAAGCACAGGGACAACTTTGCCTTCATAGCCGTTGTCAGAACGTTTAGAGTCTACAGACAGAATTGTTGTACAAACAGATGCTCGTAAATAGCGTACGTGTCTGTTCGTTGTTTGAAACTGTTGACAGTGTCACTTAATGAGAGTGATTATCCTTTAAGTAATTTGCAAGTGCCTACGCACAAAAATGTTACAGCTCACTCGTGTCGCAATGGGGAGAATGTACTTGACATACCAATACAATTGTTTTCGAAACCTGCAAACACGTACAAAAGTTAAATATAAAGAAAAACTCTTGTGCTTAATTAATTAATTAATCACCACGCCATGAAGACGTATGGATGTGTGGAGTTATAGCTCCATCATTCTTGACCTAGTACGTAGACTAAGGTGAGTTGAGGGTTTCACCCCCTTACGGTATACATCCCGGGGGAGATCGCACCCGGTACCCACTAAATGGAAAGATGGGTGAGCCCCAGAACCGGTCTGGACGCTGTGGAATAGAGAAAGGTCGCTATACCGATTGAGCTGCCCCCGCCGGAAAAAGACTTAGAGACTGAAGCAAAGCTGTGGCGCTTGCTTTCGCCATGTAATACCAGAACTGTGTCTCCATTAACAGCCTGGCCTTTAATGTGGATTTCTTCTTTGCAAACTTCTGATTGTTGTTAACAGCCCTGTAGACATTTACAAATGTAATATTTAAGTACAACGCAAAATATTAAAGGAATATGTGTAGCATTTTAATAATTGTGTAGATATTTCAAGGAAATAGCGGCTCCGGTCGAGAAAATCGAGAATAACGGCCATGGGGATCCGTTGCGCTGACTACGCGACACCTTCTATCCGATAAATTTGTCACTAACTTGGCCGACAAGCGGCGGTCGCTCGGTCGGTATAGTTCTCTTGCGGACTACAGACCACGGAATTGTTCTGTAGCATATTACCGCTTCTACAATTGTTATGTCTTAGGCTGTCTGGGCTGCTCCTGTTCAGAATTAATTTCAAAAGTAGAAATCTCTTTTGAATTTTGTAGGACTGGCGAATGTTGCATCTCAAGGCGTTTTTTGTGAGACAACACGGAAGAAGGGGGATATAATACATGCTTGAGCGGTCCAAGGTCATGCGTCCCTAGACACATAGACACATAGACCCTAGACCCCAGTATCTAGATAGCCTAGAATCTTGTTTTATGTTAAATTTACTTGAAATATTAATAATATTATAATTTATTATTCTGGAACTTCGTGAAGCACAACTAGTGAAAAGGGACGTCATTTAACAAATAATTGCAGAGTACAAGCAAAAAGTAAACTCCGTGGTATTAGTCCGCAAGAGAACTATACCGACCGAGCGCCCGCCGCTTGTCGGAGAAGTTAGTGACAACTTTAGATGATAGAGGGTGTCGCGTGTTCAGTGCAACGAACCCTCAGTTATCCTCACGAGGCTGAGTGGACCCCGTTCCAGACCCACAACTTTTCAGAAAAAATATGGTAGCGCGGGGAATCGAATCCGGGCCTCTGGATCTCTAGCCAAGAACTCTGTAGACTAGCCTTCCTATTTGTATGCAACAAATTCAGTAATATTTCCATTGAAGAAACCTTAACGAATCGTAACGAGTGGCCGTTGAATGTGGAGGAAATTTAGAGGTGTTAAATTTGGAACGTGCTGTTTCCTTCTCAGTTCACTTTCGTACTTCTCTTCAAGTGCTCGAATTACAAACATCGCGACATGTTGCTCCAGTTTTAAATAGCGTGTGTTTTCAAAGCTCCTCTTTTATCTTGTTTACACGTTTTATTTGCTGTTAACAAACATTTCACTTGTATAATCAGACGTTTGTTTGGTCCAGTTCCTTGTTGTGAGTGTCAAATATCACCGCATGTTTTCATAACTTGTTTTATGCATTAGGACGTCCACCTTAATATCCGTTATTGGCTACCAAAACGTTGTAACTATATATATTTATTCCTCCATTAAAACTTCACGTTTACAATATCTAAGAGCTTGCATCTAGTAATATGTATGGATGTCAAAAAGGGTTGCAGGCTTTAAGTTGGAAACGAACAAAATTATTGTCAACTTATGCCCAGAAACCGATGCTGCGAGGCAAGCTATCTCCGTCTTTAGCCAGATTCATCCAATCCAAACTAATGTATTTTATTTCGTAACGATTAATTTTGACGACATTTCTCCGTATAGGAAGAAGTCTGTCAATTTTTTCTTTTTATTTTTATGGAGTGTGCCTAACTAAATATATTGTAGCACGCGCAGGCAAATGAAGAACAGCCGTTTCTGGACAACAACTCGCTAAACACGTTCCCACTGCAACGGACATTAAAGCAACAGTAGAAGAATGGTGTTTTCTATGTGGTCCATGCAGAGAAGTCATAACCAGGACAGTTGGAGCAATATTTTCAATTGAGTTCCACACAGGAGGCTCTGAAGATTGAATTTGAGAGTTTGAAGCTGAAGAATTTCTGCTGTTAGAAGCCGTTGCTAGGGAATGGCTGGTGAAAACACATCAGACTGGAAAATGCTTAGCGGGTTATGTGGTGCTTTGTAATTGTGGAGATTATAGGTGGCGCTGTAATTGCTTGTAGTTCTGCGTCTTGTGTGTAAGTGATTAATAAATCCAAACCCCGTCTCTAGTCACACCTCTAAATCATGACAATATTAATGCGACCTTTCTCAGTGCCTTATGTAAGTACATAATAATTTTAAATTACGATCGAGCTGTTGCTGTATGCTTCGTGCCTGTTATTTGAGACAGCGTGACTCTGTTATCGCCCTCATCTGCTCTATATATTTTTCTTAATATCTAAAAGTTATTCGTAACACTTCTGGATTTGTAGTTCTCATGGCTTCGACTATGAAGGAAACGGTCTTTCATATAGTGACGTCAAGCGTTTCGGAGAGAGCCCTGCATTTCGGAAACGGCAGAGTAAGCGAAGCGAGACACCGCCGTGCCGCTGTTTCTTTTCCTTCGTGAGGATCAGAGTCTTTCGTGTTGTAACGCCAAACGTTTCGGAGAGAGTCTTGCATTTCGGAAGCGGCAGAGTAAGCGAAACGAGACACCGCCGTGCCGCTGTTTCTTTTCCTTCGTAAGGATCAGAGTCTTTCGTGTTGTAACGCCAAGCATTTCGGAGAGAGCCCTGCATTTCGGAAACGGCAGAGTAAGCGAAACGAGACACCGCCGTGCCGCTGTTTCTTTTCCTTCGTAAGGATCAGAGTCTTTCGTGTTGTAACGCCATGTAACAGGCAACGGGTTCAATAGACATTTAGGTTCGAAAGATAATGATGGTAAGTGAATGATGAATTGAAAGCGATGTGGAAGGAACTGGTCTGACCCAATCTGATATACTATCCCAGCATTTGCTTGAATGAACTGCGGAAGACAATGATGTCTTCAGTCTTTGGCCGAGATTGAGCGAGTAATCTCCAGAATGCGAAACAGGAGTGATAACCAATGAACTGCAACTTTAGGTGATGCTGTATCAGCTGCTTAAATCACCTACATGTAGTAGATTCTATAATAAGAGTGTCTAAGTGCCAGTCAGGAGCGTTTTACTGGAATGATTAAATTTTTTCTCTGCGGAGACTTTTTTTTTAATTTGCTTAGTGGGGGTTGGAGTCCTACAGGGTCCACTCGGCACGGCGGCCACTGATTGGCCTATTGTAGCCTGCCCCGGGTGATTATGATGATGAAGGATTTGGTGGAATGGAGATTGGCAGGGGAAACCGAAGTACTCGGAGAAAACCTGCCCCAGCGCCACTTTGTCCACCACAAATCCCACTTGACCAGACCCGGGATCGAACCCGGGCCGCAGCGGTGGGTAGCTAGCGAATAATCGCTTGAGCTATGGTGCGGCCTTGCGGAGACTTAGTGCATTCATGGAACTACTTAAGTTCTGAGGGCCAAACCCTAATGCGTAAAGATAAGGTCGAGGCAAATTCGTCCCTGTGCTTAACTAATTAAGCACTACGCCATGAACGCGTATGGGGTCATGGATGTAGAGAGCCATATTTTCTTGACCTCGTTACTAGCTGGAGGTTTGTTGTTAGATTCATAACCCGGCCGCTTTATCCCCAGGAAAGAGCCCCCGGTACCCACTGGGTATGAGGTTGTGCGGACCCCAGAATAGTGACAATTCTTGCCCCCACCGGGGACTCGAACTCCAACCCCTTGTTCGTCCAGTCCATAGCCAGTCGCTATACCGACTACTCTATCTCGGCTCTTAGACCTTAATGCGCCCTGAACATTCATAACTCACAAAAACCCACTGCTAAAGACGCTATCGACAAGAGAAGACAACAGACACCTCAAACGAAACTGGCCAATTGACCTGATTTGAATTACTGAGGATTTGCCGCTGGACGCCTCCTCATCATGCCATCTAAACACCCATAACATTAGCTTATAGAATGTATATTCTGATTGCTGATAAAAAAATTCTGATTCGAAACCTGGACATCAGAGTCTGGGGCATGCGCCTGGAGTTTGTCGCTCGTGTGACTTAAAGAAATGCAGGAAGGATAAAAGTACAAAGCCAATTCCATGAAAATATTCTAAGCTTGTCACGTACAATGGACCCGAGTGGTGGCGAGAGGCATCCCCCCCCCTTTCACTTCAAAAGTCAAGTGTCTATTTTCAGCACACAGTTTGCGTCTCCTTGACATTCTAGCGCTGGTACCTTACCGCGGGAGAGTGCCTTCTGTATAACTTAACCGTTAACACTGTTCAATGTTTAATCGCTGTGATGATTGATTGAGTAATTTTCTCTGTACGAGCTGGGTACGTTGTTATGCAACGCGGCCACCATTTCGGTTAACTTCGTATTTCTTTTCCACACGTTACATATTAAACGACGACTGTTCCGGTAGAGGTGAATTCGAACTGAAGACGGAGACAGCTAACAGCAGAACTATATTATTCATTTATTTATTTAACTTAAAATTGAACACTTTACCTGAGAGACGGCGTTACTTTCGGGAATTATTTATAAGGAACGGTTTCGTAAACAACATTCCTATATTTATATAAAATACATATTCATTCATTCATCAGTAATCTGTCAGAAGACAGGTCCACAGTCTCTTCCAAAACAGTTCCTCCACATAATGTGAGCTTCTGTTTTTGGAAAGAGACTATCCAGGAAAAGTGATAATGTGGTAGTTTTTCCATTTGCTTTCCACATCGCAGTACAACAGCCGTTCAAACCACTCTGGTCACGCCTGTTGCTATACCATCTCGAGCATCATTTGCTCTTGCTTCAAGTCGCTGCTATTGACGCTGCTTCCGTCATCAGTTTTTGGTTTTTGGTGTCTCTCTTGGTCTGATGCCTACCCTTTGACCTGTCCAGCAAGAGAGGCCCTGCCAGTAGCTACGCTACCGCTGGTATAGCTCTCAGGGTCCTTGCCATACTCAAAGTAAAAGAAGTGATTGTACTGATTATTAACAGTAACTCTCAGATTTGCGTTAAGATCTATATTAAGAATCGTGGGGTGACCGCTGCAATAGAATAAGATGTTTGTAAGAATGTGCTACAGAAGGCCGGATGGGCATTGCCTAGGCCTTTTTTTTTTTGTAATTACAATAATTTTTTCTCACAATATAACGAACGGTTCTAAAATTTTTATTATCTGGCTGCTAGTATCAAAGTTCCAGCCAGAAATAGTAAAGGTAAGAAAAGGTGAAGTTGTCCCTTTGTTTATTTAAGAACTGTGCCGTGAAGACATGTGGGAGAGTGGAGATAGCTCCAGCCTTTTTTGACCTCGGCACTAGATGGAGGTGAGTGGTCAGTATCCCTCCCCTGCCGCTTTTTTTTTCATTGGCACTACAGTCCCAGTGGGCCTAGGCCAACCTCCATGAACTTCTCCGTTGACTTCGGTTTTTCTTGATCTTACATATTCGGTTGGACTCCTTGCGCGGGTGATCAGCTTGTCTGTACACAAACACAGAAAACTCACACACACAAACTGAACATCCATGCCCTGAGTGGGATCCGAACCCACGATCCCGGTTTCCTAGCGAGCGAAGACAGTACATGCCTTAGACCGCTCGGCTACCGTAACCGGTCCCCTGCCGCTTTATCCCCCTGTAATTATTGGATAGGAGGTTTTGTGGGCCCCAGAGTCGGTCTGGACGCTGTGAAGAGGAGAACAAATCTTGCCCCTGTAGGGAATTGAACCCCGGCCGAAGGGATAATAGAGATTTGAATACCTTTTCTATTGTCATTCTCTTCGCTGTGCCTCAACCGCAGATCAACAATAACCTTAACAGTTTTGGTAATAATTTCTTTAATATTGATCCTTTGGCTAACTCGATTAACAGATAGTTAACCGTATTTTGTGTTATGTATAATACTAAGTTTCTTGACAGTTAACTTTTCAAGAAGATCTCTGTTATATGGACCCAGACATGCTAGTGCAGTCGTGGACGATCTACGGAGGTAAGAGATGTTTCTGTTTTTCATAACGTCCATACCATCTCTGGAGCCTACTTAACCTCTTATACAAAGTAATTCTAAATTATTGTCCGAGTTTCCATGGAACATCATTTTCAAACCGGAAGCAACAAAATAAATCTGCTTACGGAATATGAAGATATAACTCAGAACGTTTAATTTGGCAATGCTGTATTATCCGCATTGATGTTTTAATTGAGTTACACTTTCATATTCCATAAGCGGTTTTGTTGTATTGTTTCCGGTTTGAAAAGTATAGAGCATGGAAACACCGACAATAACTTAGAATAACTCTGTAAAATTTGTGCTGCGTTCCGCTCAAGGAATAAAGCGACAGTAGCGTGAACTTGACCACTCATCTGTAAGTAGTGTCGAGGTTAAAAATGGTGGAGCTATACCTCCACTATATGGCTTCATGACGTAGTGCTTAATTAATTAAACCCTTGTGTAACGCCATATCTACATCTAAATATGTTCCGTGTTTGCTGAACTACCGTACATTCGAAGATGCTAGCCGGATTGAACTAGCAGACGTTGCGAACTTTTGTAGACATGAAGAAAGCAGTCTTCTGGGATTTGGCACCTTGCATATGTGGTGTTAACCGACGTTTCGGAGGAACGTATCGTATCCATCTTCAGGGTAGAAGAAAAAACATAAGAAATCTGGAAGCGAAGAGACCGTGAGAACCGGTACCTGTTCTCACGGTCTCTTCGCTTCCAGATTTCTTATGTTTTTTCTTCTACCCTGAAGATGGATACGATACGTTCCTCCGAAACGTCGGTTAACACCACATATGCAAGGTGCCAAATCCCAGAAGACTGCTTTCTTCATAGTCACCGCCGTGAAAGCCTCACATCTTACATTTTGTAGACATGTTCATGAACATTCTGGATTTATGAAAGAAAGCAGTTTCCTTTACGTGTCGTCTGCTTCTGGAATTTGCCCTCCTTCCTCACAGATTTGAAGGAGTTGTAAGTGCATGAACTTATTACACGCTTCAAATATTTATCACGAAACTTGCAGTATGAAGATGCTATTGCTTGAGCCGCTTTTGTATGCACTGTCGGTATGATCTTGATGACTGTAACTCAGTTCTGTGTTAATGACGTCGCCGGCATGGCGTCCAAAATGTATGTAGTTCATCGAACACGGAGGCGTCATCAGACAGAAAGTTCATCTTCACAGAAATGTTGACCCTTCCATAGTTCTTCGGTTTAAGTTTAGCGTTATTAGGGCCCTCACGGAAGCTCTCAGCCGTCACGGTGTAATAAATTTACCCTCGCAGCTCCCGTCTTAGTATGCAGGTTTTTATACACGGGGTCAGATCCAACATTCCAAGATAAAATAGTTCAAGAGTATATCCTCTTGACTATCGAGACTATGTGGCGGATTATACTTTGCCGCGCTCTCCGTGCCGTAGAATAAATAAAAGTTCTTGCAGCTGAAATTGTAGGAATATAGTCTTCGGTCGCCAGAGACGATTTTAAACCGACAGGTCTAAACTCATATGTTACTTAGTGGTGATTGGTTACAGTCTAACAGAGAACACTATGTTCTATGGAATGTACGTATTACCTTTAAAAGTTTAAAAGTTTAAAATCCATCACTACATGTTTCGGCGAGTATCCTCCAGGAAGATGGTGGCCCAGTTATACTTCCAGGTACTGGGTTCCCTTCACGTTACCTCCTTACACTCGCAGGCCTACGGTGGAGGTATTTGAACCCACCACCACACCATAGAGAGAGAGAGCGAGAGAGAGAGAGAGAGAGAAGTGGTGGTGGTGGTGGTGGTGGTGGTAGTGAGAGACACTACATTGGGGGGGGGGGAAACTATATCTCCGATTTTGAAGGTTCCCAGGCAGTGCCCGCTTGTCCTTCTGGTAATGATGGAGCGTATGATCGGATTTTTGTTTGTGTGTTTTTTGCTAACGTTGGGAGGGCTATATTAAGGCGAAATTTTGATGTTAACAATGGGAGGGCTGCATGTGAGGCATGCAGTGCAACGTGGAGTTTGGGTACCAACTCAGCATTTGCTCTAGTACCGAGGAAAACCACGGAAAACTTTGGTCGAGCTGGACCTCCACACCATAACTACTGGTCCTCGTTATGTAGTATCGGCGCGGACCGCACAGCAAACACCGTTCCTCAATTGCGTTTTCAATCGTTGTTACATTGATGAGTTGTGCACTGTGCCATAACACAATAACGGCTCTTTCTTCAGTTATAATATCACAGTATTTTCTAATGACAAAATAGGCGATTAGGCTGTAATTGAAAGGGTTAACATAGGAAATAACTGTAAGCTTTCAAGATGGTGATAATTAAGTTTGTGGTCTTCTGAACTATGACACCGCATAGTCTGTTAAAAGGATAATATCAACGTGTTTGAGACACATACCGTCTCCATCCTCAGGATATATGTCCTGAAGATGGAAACAGCACGTTACCCCGAAAGAGTGGTAGCCTTCTGCGAGAATGCTCACTGTCTTACCACAGAATGCTCCAGTCTACGTCTTAAGATGTCTTTGTGTTTGGAATGACGCATGGACCACGCAATTGTTTAACCAGTTCTGAGTACTCAATTGTTATCTATTTCGAGCTGCAGCATGGGTACAAATTAGCAGTAAACACTGAAATAACAGTGGCAGTAGCTTTCAGTGGCATTAAAATAGATATTCCAAAGTTACAGCAATACAGTGTAAGTGTGAATCTCTGTTAAGTAGATTACAATGAGTTTCGTATATCCTCTGTGTAAAGAGGTACGAACTTAATCCTCATGAAACTGTCGAAATTTGTAGCCTAAAGGAATTAATATGTAACATCAGAATTCAAGCTAATCCATTTTTGTTGTTGCTGTCGTTTCATGCGGCAGAGATCTGCATGCCGTTTGCATGTTACTCGTACGGACCAACGCATTGAGTAGGCTCAACTTTGCGTACAAGCGGTTAATGTTTCTCTGGGGCCTAAAGAGAAACAAAGCATGCCTGTATTTACGTTAATCATTCCATCGTTGCCTTCCCACAAAATGTTACACAAGTTGCTGTTTAGTTAGTAGTTCCTTATCCCTGTAACAGGCCATGGAGGCCCATAGGTTGTGTTGAGGTCGAGGCTCCCACATTTTCTGGACAATCGGCTCACGGATGGCGTTGTGGTTGTCAGCTTTACGCCCCGGCCGCCCTTTACCCCAGGAAGATTCCTGGTACTCATTTCTGTTAGAGGCTGAGTCGACCCCAGGGCCATAGTGCGGCTGGAAGGGTTAGGTCAATTGAAAAATATAATGGTCTCGTCGTGAATCGAACCCGCTTCCTTCAGACTTGTAGCATACTGCCTCAAACAACTACGCTACGGCTTGTACCCTCAAGAAATTTTCTTCTGTTAATAAATGTTCGTGGGAAAATATAGCCCCAGTTTCGGTTATTAGAAAACCTCAAATATTGATCAGCGACGGCAGAAGGGGCGTCTGTCACAGACAGACAACACAGACTCCATGGGGGGGGGGGACCATGTTGAGAAGGAACTAGTCGCTCAGCTTGTCAAGAAATTCCCCTTGGCTTCTTGAAGCTCAAAGCGCCTTAGACGCTGTGCCGTACTAGTTTGTCTTTGCTGTGCACACGTCAGTCAGAGTCAGAGTCAGAGTTACTTCACGACTGGCGGCTTACCGCCAAACAGTTCGTCTTGGCGCTAAGCCCCTGGAGACCCACGACCAGGTTTTTTTTTTAATTAAACACTTGGGGTAAGGAGCCGGGATAGCTCAGTCGGTATAGCGACTGGATACGGTCTGGACGTGAGGAGCCGGGATAGCACAGTCGGTATAGCGACTGGATACGGTCTGGACGTGAGGAGCCGGGATAGCTCAGTCGGTATAGCGACTGGATACGGTCTGGACGTGAGGAGCCGGGATAGCTCAGTCGGTATAGCGACTGGATACGGTCTGGACGTGAGGAGCCGGGATAGCTCAGTCGGTATAGCGACTGGATACGGTCTGGACGTGAGGAGCCGGGATAGCTCAGTCGGTATAGCGACTGGATACGGTCTGTACGACCAAGAGGTCGGAGTGCGAGTCCCGGTGAGAGCAAGAATTCTCACTTCTCCTTGTCGTCCAGACCGGCACTGGGGTCCGCCCAATCTCTTGTACAATGGGTACCTGGGGCTTTTTCCGGGAGTAAAGCTGCCGGAGCTTGAATCTGACCACTCACCTAAAACTAGTGCCGAGGTCAAGAAAATGTGGATCTATACATCCACTTCATGGCGTAGTGCTTAATTAGTTAAGCACAGGGATAACTTTACCTTGCGGTTATAGTCCTTCGGCAATATCATCTCTGTCGAGAGGACGGATCTGTCGTTTACTGCTGCTGTTGGCCCTCATCAGCGCAGACATTCTCGGGTCAGCGTACCACGGGATTTGTGACCATATTTTATCGTCTCAGGTTCGAGACTTCTCCAAGCTGGAGGGCCAGGTCCCTGTATTTTTATCCCCAAGGAACAGAGTGGCCCACTTACACCCATAGTCACTGGGTTCCCTTTTCGTCACCTCCTACGACACGCAGGGCTACGGTGGAGCTATTCGACCATGCCTCCTTACGCGGTGTTGCACACGACTGTCTTCTGTGTCCCTCTGTGTCAGTCTGTCCCATTTTCTAATTGTGGTCAGCTTCACGCGTCGGCCATTTTACCCCCCCCCCGAGAAAGAGCCCCTGGTATCCATTAGATAGGAGACTGAGTGAGCCCTAGAACCGGTCTTGACGACGTGGAGAGGAGAAAATTCTTGACTTTACCGGGACTCGATCTCCGAATCCTTGGCCGTCCAGGCCGTAACCAGTATACCAACTACATTACCGCTTATTACTAATGGAATTAATATTGACGAGCCGTGAAATATAATGAAGTTCCCACGGCAGTGAGCCTTAACAGTGCTATCTTCTGCTATATTATGCCGTGAAGTTTGATAGAAAAACTAATGGTTCGACGGAACTTGTGAACTCCATTTTCAGGGATGACCCCGAAGATGGAGGTGGCAGATCCATCCGAAATATGAGCGTAGGTCTGCTTAGTGTTCCTAGCGAAATTGTGAGAAGAAAAAGTAACTCCACCGATTCTTATTTCTGTTCTCTTGAAGTTCTGAAAACCCCAGGAAGAATTTTGGCATTAAAAATGAAATGGGAAAATTTAGGATGTTACAGAAGTGGATCTCCCAGATTCATAGCTCTATAATTACAGTTAAATTTATCAGTATGTTAGGAATATATAAGGAGCAATAATGGGGTGTGAATATCGCTGCGATAGGGAGATGAAACATGCCCAGAAAACTCTACTGGAAAAAGCATTCATAAAATGAGCGATCTACAGGACCGAAAATGATATTTCAAGATAATATTAATATTCATTCATTCATCAGTAATCTCTCAGACGACAGGTCCACAGTCTCTTCCAAAACAGTTCCTCCACTTAATGCGATCTAGAGCTTTCTCCTTTAAATGAGAATATCCTCTTCTGTCCCCAAGGTCATCCAGCATCTTCTTACATCTTCTTCCTCGTCTTCTGGTCACTTCTATCCGCCCCTCTATCTTTCCTTTGTCTCCAGAGAAAACATCTCGCATACATGGTATCTCTGTTTTTGGAAAGAGACTATCCAGGAAAAGTGATAGTGTGGTAGTTTTTCCATTTGCTTTCCACATCGCAGTACAACAGCCGTTCAAACCACTCTGGTCACGCCTGTTGCTATACGAACTTGAACCATCTCGAGCATCATTTGCTCTCTGCTTCAAGTCGCTGCTGATGATGCTGCTTCCGCCATCAGTTTTTGGTTTTTGGTGTCTCTCTTGGTCTGATGCCTACCCTTTGACCTGTCCAGCAAGAGAGGCCCTGCCAGTATCTACGCTACCGCTGGTATAGCTCTCAGGTTCCTTGGCATACTCAAACCCCCTCACCACGATAAGGTGGAGACACCAACGAGGGGGATATTAATATAGATTCTAGGAAATAAATCACGTGTTTGAGTGGTAGGATATGGGATTCCATGGAATTGTCTCGGCGTTGTGTGGATTAGAAAGCTTTAGTTTTATTGTTTGGAACCTTCGGTTAGACCCTCCCTACGTTTTGGGCTATAAATCTTGTGTTAAAAATATATATAATGATTTACTTAAAGGCACAGTTCTCTCCGCATGCACGATCCTTTGAGTGAGACGTACTTAATACCAGAACAAATTAACGTTGAACTATCGTGTACTTAGAACAAAGTGATCAGAAAAATGGGCGTATTCGGAAATAGGTGGGTGAAACGGTTGGTGACAGAATGATGTTACACAGACAAGATGTGTCTCGCTTATGCTGTATACGTGCATATCGTGTAGTAAAGTCGAGCAGTTTGCGTGTCCTGGATCTGTGGCTTGTACGCGAGGGATGTGAAATGCATACGTAATTCTGGCGAGCTAACTTACTGCAAATTGATCACATACAAGGCCATAAGGGAAAACAGGCTAAATCCTTGGGGAGTAGGTTGTAGGGATATGAACTGGTTGCAGTGAGTTTAGAATCTTGTCATGTGGCTGATTTCCAGCGTGCCAAGTTCTGCTACCAGACAGTTAGTGGTTACGTGATGTGAGTGGTACAGATTTTTCATGACTTTCCAAGTTGCTTCAAGTAAATCCCGATGTAGTACCTTAAAATAGGGCACAACCACTTCCTTGCAGTGTCGTTAAATAAACAACGAGCACTAACAGACTTATACATATTACACTGTTTGATTGCATCTTCTGCTACAAGAAGTTCTACAACGCCTGGGAGTGAGCAAGACGCGCACCACGCCCATGCACCCGCAGTCGAAACAGCAGAAAAGGAACCGTGAGAAGTGGTGTCTTGTATCCGGTCCGCATAACGCCTATATAAAAGAGCCAGACACGCACGAACGAGACAGTTGAGATCCAGACACGGGCAGAGACAGCTGGAAGATAGCCGCCGCAGAATGCAGTTGAAGTTATACTAATTGTATTTGAGTGTGCAAGAATGAATGTGTGTGAAGTTATTTGTCGCCTGATATACCCAGCACGTGACGATATGAAGTACTGAGATGGTTCGCCTGTAATTTTGCATGGATGTGACATTTCGGTTCTGATGTTAAGGCAAGAATACATACTAAAGCTATTTAAGGATAAGGCGCTGAGGAGAATATTTGGACCGAAGAGAGATGAAGTGACGGAAGATTGGAGAAAATTGCATAATGAGGAGCTTCATAACTTGTACTCTTCTCCTAATACAATTAGAATGATTAAAACAAGGATGAGATGGGCGGGGCATGTAACACGTATGGGGAAGAAGCGGAATGCATGCAGGTTTTGGGTGGGAAAACTGAAAGAAATTGACCGCCAGGAATACCCATACGTTGGTGGGAGGATAATATTAAAATAGATCCTAGAGAGAGAGAGAGAAAGGAAGTGAGTGGTATGAACTAGATTAATATGGTTCAGAATAGAAACCAGTTGGTGTATTTTATGAATACGGAAGTAAATTTTTATAAATTTATCCATCTGTAACAAATTGGCGATTTTGTTTCCCCAAGCGGATCTGCCGCGTCAAAGGAGCGAGATATAGCGTGTTCAAGTTTGTTCTGTTGCGTACTGTGTTTTCATACTTCATTCATTCATTCATTCATTCATTCAATTGCTTTACAGTCATTTATTGGGCCCTGGTCTCTTCTTCAGTTCCATAATCTAACAGACGGGAGGACACCTTGGATGGGGGATCAGCCCGTCGCAAGGCCGTACAGGACAAAACAAACAGAATAAACACACACAGACCTCCATGCCGTTGAGTTAGATTCGAATCTACGATCCCAGGGTTGGAGCGAGCTAAAGGCGCGTCCACATTACTCGTACTCATGCTCGTGCTTGCCAGGCTTGTGCTCGTCGGGAGATTCGTCTGGCTTTTACTTGTGCTCGTAAATCTTCGTCCACACTACTTCAGTTGCTCGCCAGACTTCGGCGCGTGAAGATCCGTATATTTACTGGTAGTGTGTATAGGCTGTAGTAGTATTTTAATTTATTGGCTATAGTTTTTAAATTTGCTTGTCTCGTGACTTGTCATATCGTCCATACTACTCGCGAGCATAGCGAGTCTCACGAGGACGAGTAATGTGGACGCGCCTTAAGACAGTTCAGGACTTATACAGTGCGGCCACTGTTGTCGGCTTGCTCTGTTACTGTACGTATTAACACCGCTCTTTTCCAACCCGCCTTTGTTTGTATCAGCTCAGTCGGAATGGTGCTATCCCTGCTACACCTGTTTCTACCTTAGGACAGTGTATGATGGCCACTGCAAGTTGTCCTCACAGACCAAACTAAGGAAGATCGGTATAGGTGCGTGAAACTAGCTGGGTCGGTTTGCATGAGTCTCAGGGTAGCGATGCCGAAGAAAGCGGTATTCTGGGAGTTAATCCAAATGACGTTTATTCACCTTTGTTCTCCAAACCACACTGTTAAATTAATGTATTCTTAGCTTTAAGTTACAGCGTTACACGATCGGCAAGCTATGTCTCGGAGCGTGCAAGGGTCACGTCCGTTCAGTTCGGAATATGGTGAAAGTCTCCCTTTTATGGAATGGCTTGCACACCCCACGCCGGGAATTCGAAGGAATTCGAATTCTCCATGGTGTGGACATATACATTTCATCCCATCTTCCGTAAGGAAGCTTGAACGAGGCAACTCAATCATACTGGCCCTCATTCACAGGCAACTGTAACGAGTTATGACCTGTCCTTCTCATTGACCTTCTCTTTAGGCGCGTCCGGTTCCCTGTACCCGAGCTAAATTTATGACTGCTCGTAAATGTCAGAACTCCGGACTCCTTGGTCCTGCCAGAATCTAGAAATTTCAACATAAACACCGTATTGCAAGTCCCAGACAATGAAATACGATATTAAAGATCACAATACATTTCCAGTAATATCGAAACATAAGACTTTTGAAATTAAAATTACCGAGAATTAATTAGAAATAAATTTCATGGTCATCTATAATAATCCAAATAAATAAGGGCTCAGAATGATCAGCGTCAGTATTTGATTCCAGTTAATAGACCCGTATTGTAGGGCTGTTATTCTTCCTGCCTCGTGTTATCCTTTGCTGTGCTGTTGTTTCATGTTTAAACACGGAAATGTGTACCTTTTCTGATGTTAATATTTGCATTCCTCTTAAACACAAATGCTAATTACATCAGTTCCCCTTACTCAGCCGATAATGTAGAACTTTGTGCAAACCGGTGAATATTCATTGTCTATTGTGTCTACAGTTTTATTGCCGGTTTTGTATACGTCTCACTGTTTTGATTCCCTTCTGACGGAAGCGCTAGGAAGACAAAAGCAGCGGTTCTGATAACCGCGTCAGTCTGCTGCAAAGAGAATTCTGCAAATAAAAGAGCGTTTAGATTGTTTTGGGACAGTTTCATGCGATAACGTGACTTAAAGCAAACTTTATTGGATTTCGGGCGTCTAAACTACAAAGGATTATTTGGACAAGCTATGCGTCTCACTTGTGTACTGTATGCAATATAATGGTTTATAAACTCATGCACCAATTGTGTATCATGAGAGTGTCATGGAAGGTTGCCCGGATAGTATGCGCACATGAATAAACTTTTCAAAATCGAAACCGCCACAGTAATACCCATAGATCCTATATGAGATGAGAAATGCACACAAACTCGGGTAATGCTTGCAACTGTTCAGTCCAGAACCTTTTGTCTTCTCGTCTGCTGTCAAGAAACATAACAATTAGAATATACAAAACTATAATTTTGTCTGTGGTTCTGTATGGGTTTACTTGCAACGCCGATTAAAAATCTCTCATCTTCTTCTATTTATTGTACGATTATATCGCTACAAGTCATCAGGTGTACAGGTCGTGATGAAGGAATCTGTTATCACTGTAATTCTCTTGTATATTTCTTATGTAATCAGCTCGGACTGTTCTAGGTTATATGGGTTACAGAAAAATCAAACACATGCATGGCAACAACATGATGCCCATATAACAATGGTCCGAGGTAATTACACACAAGAAAAGCAGAACAACCTTGCAGCACAGCAGCAGGTTGCTTCATCACCACATGTACACCTGATGATGGCAGTTAGGCCGAAACATATAGTGATACACCATAGGGAGAAGAAGACGAGAAGATATTAACCGAAGTTGCACATAGATCCAGTTTTCAATAGCAAAAATAAATGCCATCAAACTCTGGACAGCCGAGACTGATAAGTCTGACAAATTATAAGTTTTGAAACTTTCAGAACTTTTGACATTTCTGTCACTTGCTGATATATAAAGGAATAATGGTTGTGAAATAAGTGGAGAGCCATATGGAACACGGTTTGATGAAAAATTTCTTAGTATCAGGGCTATGAATTGTCGGCCTGTAGGGTTCACCGTCCCTTTCCGTAAGAACTTTGAACCCAAGCCGCACTTCCAGGCGATCATGCGTTTATGTCCAGTTCTCGTGAGGACGCAGGGGGCTGCTATCATGGCATCCATTGCTGTGTACGTGTTTAGAAGATTTAAATAATTTTTTTTTTCGTTTGTAAAATCGTAAATATTTTGACATTTTGAGAAATGGTCACCTGGGTTTAGGTCAGTCTGCTACGCTACGTTGCTGTGTTGACAAAAGAACCAGGATTTTGTTTTTGTGACAAATAAAAAATATATATTTTGTTCTTAAGGATGTAAAAGAAAACAGCATTCACCCAGAACTGTATAGCTGTTCGGGATAAAGGATCTTGTCATAATTGGTTCAGTAGGAACAAGTCGACTTAACCTATTCTACGGTCCTCCACGACATATTCAAAGTAATAAACTCTTACTTAAGATACTTACACAGTCCACGTAATTACAAATAAGCTGTAAACAGAGGAATTTGTGAAAGGTAAAGCTATTCCCTAGCCTGTAACGGTAGCCGGGCAGTTTAAGGCATGGACTGTCTTCGCTCGCTTGGAAACCGGGATCGTGGGTTCGAATCCCACTCAGGGCATGGATGTTTAGTTTGTGTGTGCGTTTTTCTGTGTTTGTGTACAGGTAGAGGCCTTGCGACGAGCTGATCACCCGCCCAAGGAGTCCTACGGAATGTGTAAGATCTAGAAAAACCGAAGTGAAAGGAGAGTTTCATGGAGGTAGACCTAGGACCACTGGGGCTGTAATGCCAAGGGGGGAAAAAAAAGCTATTCCCTAGCCTGTAGCGGTAGCCGGGCAGTGTAAGGCATGCACTGTCTTCGCTCGCTCGGAAGCCGAGATCGCGGGTTCGAATCCAACTCAGGGCATGGATGTTAAATGTTTGTTTTTGTATGTGCGTTTCTCTGTGTTTGTATACAAGTAGAGCCATTGCGACGAGCTGATCACCCGCCCAAGGAGTCCTACTGAATGTCTAAGATCTGGTAAACCGAAGTGAAACGGAGAGTTTCATGGAGGTAGGCCAAGGCCCAAATTGGAGCTGTAGCGCCAAAGTAAAAAAAGAAAAACAAACTATCCCTATAAAAGGCCGTGGAGCCCATAGGGTTGTGAGATGTTGAAGTCCAAACTTCTTCCAGACAATCGGCTCACAGATGGCGGTGAGGTTGTCAGCCTTACGCGCCGGTCGCATTTTACCCCCAGGAAGATTCCTGGTACAAATTTCTGTTAGAGGCTGAGTTTACCCCAGGGTCATAGTGCGGCTGGTAGCGCAGTTGGTTGAGGCACTATGCTACAAGCCGGAATGTCGTGGGTTCCAACCTTGGTGAGGTAATTGGATTTTTGAAGGAGTTTGTTCTTATTAGAATAACAAGCCATCCGAGCTAACCTTTATATAGCTTTCACTATGAGGGCATATCTCCTTGAAAGCTTATTCAAATGCGGGGAACAGCGATTCACCATGTTGAAGCATGTCTGAAATCTTTCCCTCATGATAGACGTTGCGATTTGTCTGCTACTGAGTGTGCTGAATCTTCATTTCACGTCTTTCCCCTTTCGTAACAAGTCCGTTGACTAATAGCCTTGGGTGGGAGGGGGGCTGCGGCCATTTTGTTCTAGGTCATGAATCGATGGGCAAGCAGGGCGTATTGTCATGATGAGCCAGCCAATCCCTAGTCATTTCTTATGACGCTGACGGCTGACGATTTTCCTCAGGAGACATACCGTATGTGCTTAATGTTGCTGACTGGTAGTTTTTCTTCCTTGGCATTACAGCCCCAGTGGGCCTAGGCCCACCTCCATGAACTCCGTTCACTTCGGTTTTTCTAGATCTTACACATACGGCAGGACTCCTTGGGCGAGTGATCAGCTCGTCGCAAGGCCTCTACCTGTAGACAAACACAGAAAAACGCACACAAACATCCATGCCCTCAGTGGGATTCGAACCCACGATCCCGGCTTCCGAGCTAGCGAAGACAGTACATGCCTGGTAGTTTGGCAAGGATAAATTCCAGAAGGGGGGCCCGAGGTAGAGTAGTTGGTTGCGTCACGGTGCTACAAGCCGGAAGGTTCCAGGTCAGATACCCGATGAGGTCATAGGATTTTTTGCAGTTGACCTAATCCTTCCAACCGAAATATGGCCGTGGGATCAACTCAGTCTCTAACAGAAATGAGTACCAGGAATCTTCCTGGAGGTGAAGGACGGCCGACGTGTAAAGCGGACAACCTCACCGCCACCTGTTAGCCTATTGTCTTTAGAAAATGTGGGAGCCTCGACGTCTCACAACCCTACGGGCCTGCATTATGAGTACAGTTATATCTTTACATCTGACGTAGAGAAGCAACGATCTTACTCACCAGTCTCAAACATTCTTAGTATCATAAGAAAATGTCTAGTATTAGGTAAAAATGTAAAGTTGTCCCTGTGCTTGACTAATTAAGCACTACGCCTTGAAGGCGTATGGGGGAGTGGATGTATAGGTCCACATTTTCTTGACCTCTGCACTATTTTGAGAAATGCCTAGTATAATATTTAGAAATTCGTTGTATTATTTCTAAAGTGTAAAGGAATTTTTCATATTTAATCCCTAAACTTTCGTTCCGCCGCCATGTTTGTGTTAGCTGTGAGCTTCATATCTTCTTCTCCTCACCAAATACGCGGAGTGGTTAACCTCAGGGGCAGGACATGTGTCACGCATGGGGGACAACAGGAATGCATGTAGGGATTTTGTTGTAAAACTATAATGAAAGATACCAGGAAGACTTAGACGTATATGGGAGGATACTATTAAAAAGGATGTTAGAAGACTAGAATGGGGATGATGTGGACTGGTTACATTTGGTTCAGGATAGGGACCAGTAGAAGGCTTTTGTGAGCACGGCAGTGAATAGTTGGGTTCCTTAAAATGTTGGGGAATAATTGAGTAGCAGAAAAAGTTGGGCTGCTCAAGAAGAGCTCAGCTCAAGTTAGTTAATTAGATAGTCATCTTGAGTTTCTTGTGTTTCTCTCTGTGCAGCTTCCACAGAATTCATTGTAACTTTGTGTGCCTGCTTAAAGCAATGCTGTTAGTTTTTTATGAGGAAACTTTTTCATTTTTCTCTTGTAGTTCAGCAAGCTATTTACTATTCTTCCTTTGCTTGCTTTCGTATACATCTTGCGAAGCCTTCTTTCTGTTTATCACATTAACATTTGTGTACAGCGGAACGCCGAGTCCCTTAGTGGAACTTTCAGAGAGTCTGACGGCCCACACCGTTGCTTTATATGCGAATATTTTATAACCCCAGGCGCTGGTGTTGAGTAAAGCACACCGAATTGTTTAATGCGAGAGAGGGCAATATAGGGTTCTGTAACTAAAACAGTAAATGTATGCTTACATTTAATTGATTTTTTATTTTATTATTTCTAATGGAAGCGGGAGATATGCTTATTCTCTAACGAACAGTTGTTAGAGGACGGGGTGGCCCCCACACTCCACCCCAGGAGTCCCCCCCTCCTTCCTGCAGTGGCGTTTGAAGTTAAGCTTTACAGATCTACAGTACGAACCTATAAGCTTGCATGTGGCTTTATATGGGTGTGGAACTTGGTCTCTGACATTAACGGAGGAACATAGACTGAAGATGTTTGAGAAAATGGTGTTGAGGAGAATATTTGGACCGAAGAAGAATGAAGTGGTAAGGAGCCTGGAGAAAAATGCATAATTAGGAACTTCATAATTTGTACTCTTCACCAAATATAATTAGAATGATCAAGTCAGGGAGGATGAGATTGGCAGGGCATATAGCACGTATGGGGGAGAAGAAGAATGCACGAAGGTTTTGGTTGGGAAAACCAGAACGAAAGAGAACATCAAGAAGATCTAAATGTAGGTGGTAGGATAATATTAAAATTGATCATAGAATATTAGGTTTCTGTGGTTTGGACTGGATTGATGTAGTTCAGGATAGGGACCAGTGGTAGACTCTTGTCAATACGGTAATGAAAATTGGGGTTCCATAAATGTTGAGAATACTTGAGTATCTACGCAACTGGCGCTTCTCAAGAAGGACTCAACTCCATGGAGTTAGTTAAGTTTGGCATTACCTGTTTCAATTTTGTGATTATATTCTGGCCGACATATTCATAAAACATCCAAGCAAGTTGACTTTAGCGATATCGCGTCTGACTTCACTTCACTTCACCCTCAAGACGGAGGTGACAAGTTCATCCCGACACTTCCGTTGACTTTCAGCGGACTATGTGACGTTATACCCTACAAGATAGAACTCTTCATAACCACCGCTGTGAGAACCTCAGATCCTATAGAACTCTTCATAACCACTGCTATAAGAACCTCAGATTCTATACAACTCTTCATAACCACTGCTATAAGAACCTCATATCCTATACAGCTCTTCGTAACCACTGCTATAAAAACCTCAGATCCTATACAACTCTTCATAACCACTGCTATAAGAACCTCAGATCCTATACAACTCTTCATAACCACTGCTATAAGAACCTCAGATCCTATACAGCTCTTCGTAACCACTGCTATAAAAACCTCAGATCCTATACAACTCTTCGTAACCACTGCTATAAGAACCTCAGATCCTATAGAACCCTTCGTAACCACTGCTATAAGAACCTCAGATCCTATACAACTCTTCGTAACCACTGCTATAAGAACCTCAGATCCTGTACAACTCTCCGTAACCACTGCTGTAAGAACCTCAGATCCTATAGAACCCTTCGTAACCACTGCTATAAGAACCTCAGATCCAATAGAACTCTCCATAACCACCGCTGTGAGAACCTCAGATACCTCATTCACATATCAGGTTATATTCTTTTCAGTGGCTCTTCCAGGCCATTCAGGGCCCAGGCCTCTTATTCAGTTCCGTAATCATTTTCACAGACGGTAGGACTCCTTGGACGAGTGATCAGCCAGTCGCAAGGCCTCTACGTAAACACAAAACACAGTCACAGAATAGACGCATACACATACCAAATAACCATGCCTTGAGTAGGCTTCGAACCCACTATCGCAGCGTCCAGGCGAGCGAAGGCAGTTCATGCCTTAGACCGCGCGGCTACTGTGACCGGCACTAAAACTTCTATACTTCTTACATATACATCTAATTTGGTGCCGGGATAGCTTATTCGCTATAGAGATGGGCTACGGGCTGAAAGACACGTGTTCGATTCCAGGCAATGAATGATTGTTTTCGTATTAACAGCATCCAGACCGAATCTGAAAGCCACCCAGCATCCTGTACAATGGGTATCAGGTCTCTTTCCTCAGGGTAAAGTGGCCGAGCTGTGAAGCTGGCCTCTTACCTCCACCTACTGCCGAGGTGAATGAAGTTGGAGCCATACCTCCACTCCCCACAATGTCTTTATAACATCGTGCTTAACTAACTGAGCACAGGACAACTTTAACTTTACCTTTCACATCCTAAGTTATATTACTCATTTATGCTTATTTAACGATGCTGTTAATATCTCAGAGTATATATCTCCAGTTGTTAGGATGATTAATGAATGATAAATTGGATTCGAACCAAGCCCCTCTTAAATAACATTCAGAAATCTTACTAACTGAGGCAGTTCGGTTGGTCACATGGTCTTATTCAGTCTACTTTCCGTACTAGCGCTGTGGCCTACTTTTAATTATTTGAAATTGAGCCTTATCCACAGTGGGTTAGCGGTTTATCGCAAATCAGGGTGGAAGTGTGGGAATTCCAGCGATGTATCAACGAACCTGCTCGTTCCATCACATCATCTGTTTAGCATTCATATTTACACGTTCTGTTTATCCAGCCAAATGATATTAGATTCTGAGTGTGTACGTTTGGTTCTAGTGACATCTGTTGGATATATCAACACTTACGCAACGCAATATAGAGCGATATGAATACACGTAACGTATATGCCTACGTTGTTAACACCAGTGGTAACATGATTGCCACAGCGTGTTCTAAATCACACTGTTTATAAAGTCATCTGTAACTTTGAGACAAATATTGTATTTCTGTTCCAGTATGGTTTAATGTCACTTTCTTCTCGTCACAGCATAGGAAGTCTTAAAATATTGTGACATGACGCCTGAAAGCCGCAATAGTCCATTGCTGAACAACGGCTCGGTGAGCACGTTCCATTTGCAACGAATAAACACAGAGAAATAGAATAAAAGAGCAACTGTAAGACCTGGGTATCTATATTCGGTTCGCCTGGAAGTTAATTCAGTCCCTAACTTGTGTGGAGGCGGGGTCGAGTATCCCCACCGTGCCCCTGCGAGTAGTAGGAGGCAATGAAAGGGAAGTCTCTAATCTGAGACAGTAAAATATGGTCGCGAGTTCCAAGGACTCGGACCCGAGGAAGACTGCGCTGACAAGGGCCAGCAGCATATAGAAAGACAGACCCGTCCTCTCGTCAAGGAGGACACCCCACAAAGACAAGACCGTAGCTGTCAAACATTAGTAAATACCTGGTCATGATCCCCAGATGGGGCTCGACACCAAGACTTGCTGACTGACTGACTGACTGTCAGTTGCAATGTGACTTTGTCTTCGACTTTGGCTTGAGTCAGCCGTAATCTGGAGGAGTGAGTCCAGAAAAATTTTTAATTCGAGGTTGCAGAGTGACTGAAGACGAAATAGCAAGAAGACTTCATAGTGATTTGAAGTGCTAGTTTCTGTGTTGAGATCCGTTGCCAGGATACGACCAGTGAAGACGGACAATCCTAGTGCGTATGCAACAGTGAACTGGAAAATGTGTAAATCAGCGATAGCGCTGTATTTCAGTGTAATTAAGAGAGACTGTAACCAAGGTGATGATAAATCGAATCATCCGAATTATAACACGTTATTTTTGTTACACGTACCAACCTACACTTGGCAATATTTACAGCTTTTGTTTTAGTTATGTTCTATTATCCTACGTGCATTGTAATTTAGTGTGATATGATTGTAATTTGTTGTAATGTAGTTAAAGGTATATCCAAGAGTGGACTACACATGAACAGGGACAAGTATCTAGGCCGCTTGTGAACACGGTAATGAACCTTCGGGTTCAATAAAATGTTGGGAAGTTCTCGGAGAGCTGCACAGTTGGCAGCCTCTCAAGAAGGGCTCAGTTCCATGAGTAAGTTTATAGACGCGGGGCTCCTAACCATAGCAGGTGCCTGCATTAATGCATGCCATGTATAGTTAGAGTTTCATGATGAATGAGGGGTTCATATGGTAACCAGAGATGTAGTACAGATCTGAAATTCTGGCTAATGTCTTATGTGATATGTTACTTACCACGTATGTGTCCATTCCAGAGGAGTTGCTAATGGAAAGTAATTAAAATGGCCTTTACATTTCATGAGTAAGAAATTGAATGATGTATTAATCTTTATTCAGGTGGAAACCTGTGTTGAAGCGCGAATATATCTGAAAAGTGTTTGAATAAGCCCGTACCTCACAGGAAACACAGGAAGGTGCCATGTGTCTGGATTACGGGTTTCTGTGTTTTGACAGTCGAGTGGATCGTTATCGACTTTTCGAAACACTCTCCTGTCAGAAGCTTCTGAATAAAATTGACCTATTGTCTTTTAGGCCGTGACGCCGTGAAGTCTTATGGTTAGTTACTGATGTTTCGGAGAATCCTGCTGCCTCCATCTTTAGAGTAAACCTAAGTTGCAGTTTTATGGGCCGTGACACCGTATAGTCTTACGGGGAGTTAACAGATATTTCGAAGGATCTTGTTGCCGATATATTCGTTTGGAAAATGGCTTGTGATTTTCTAAATGGAGACACTGTGTAGTTTTGATGGTGGGTGTCAATGTTTCGGAGGAATCTGCTGCCTCTCTTTTCAGGGTGGAAGTCCTTTCTCTGCAGGTGATGGAGAAAGTATGTACCTCCGAAATGTCGGTTGCCACCTGTAAGACTATGCGGTATTATAGCAGAGAAACCCCACGATCTAAACGTTTATCTCCTTGAAAACCTCAAATCCCACACAAGATTAACTATAGTTTAAGCGATAAATAAAATAAATTTAAGTGGTTGAAATATGTATGAATCAATGACGTGTTGACATAACTACGTGGCCTGTAGTCCGTAAACGAACTATACCGACCTAGCGACAGCCGCTTGTCGGCCAAGTTACTGCAAACTTTAGCTGATAGAGGGTGTCGCGTGGTCAGCGCAACGGATCCCCACGGCCGTTAATCTCGGTTTTCTAGACCGGAGCCGCTATTTCCTTGAAATAGCTTCTCAGTTATCCTCATGAGACTGAGTGGACCCCCGTTCCAGATCCAGGTATCGCCGGAAATCGAACCCGGGGCCTCTAAATCTGTACCCAGGAACTCTGACGACTAGATCACAGAAGCGGTCACGTGTTGACTGAAATGCAAAGGCAAATGACATTAATGTGCAGGAGAAGATCCGTTAGGATTAATTTCCACAAAATCATGAATCGCTACTGAGCGAAAGGTTCTCTCTCGAGTTTTTGCCGGGGAAAATTTACGGTCGTTCTGTTTTGTTATGACGCGAAAGCTAGAGGCTGTGGTTGAAATTTCTGTCAGCTGGGAGTTGTTTAACAAGGAGCAGGGCCACGCTGCGTCAGCCAGCTATCCCAAGCCATTGTCGAGGGAAAGTTATGAGTCCTTATGCATGCAGCGCAGACTAACCCGCAGCGCATGTTGGGCCCCCTTGGGACCCATATCATGAGCAGCAAGTGCAGTGCTGATATCCCGAGCTTTACAAGTAAGGAAACTGCATAAACAGATGGATCTGTTTATTTCCTTCTTTCGTCTTATTATTCTTCCCTCTCGTTTTATCTCCCTTCTTTGTCTTTTATTTTCCATGTAATTTTTATTATTTTTTCCTTTTCCCTTCCTCCTGACCCTCATATTTCCCTTCTCTTCACCCCTCTTCCTTCTCTCTTCCATCTTTTTTCTTCTTCTGCGTCTTGTTTTTCTTCCATTTTATTTTTCCTCTCTCTTTCATCTCCTATTTCTCCAGCTTTTCCCCTCCTTCTACAAACCTATATAATACATTCTCAGTCTTGCATTGTGCAAAAATCACCTGCAAATCATCGAACTCGATGTACCCGTACGCATTCTGTTCGCTTTCTGGTCTCCATACAATAAAATGTGAAATTTTAGGCTTCCGTGGCTGTTACTATGAAAATGATCATCTTCTGGGATCTGCAGCCGTGATGTCTGGTAGAAGTTTACCGACGTTTCATAGGAACATTATACGACTACCGCTAGTGTGCACTGAACATGGGGGTATTATTTTCCTCCGAAATATCTGTAATTTCTGTCTTCGCTTACCTGAAGATCCTTAGACAAATTGTATTAGAAAACTAGCCAGAAGTTACATGAGATGACTGGATAGTTACCATGGTTCTTATATTTACCAGTTAATGAACCCGTGTGCTACAGTAGCAGCGTACAGGGAGGATCTCGAGAATCCAACACTCGGAAGGATGTCTTGAGTGTTCTTGCTGGGGCGGAAGACTAGCAGCAAACTAAGGACACCCAAATAAAACCGATGGTAATCCACATAACCAAATTAACCAGAGGCAACTAAAATAGGAGGAAAGAAAACCGCATTATATGAGCAGCAGACTCCTTAACCATAACAAATTATTCACCTGAAAATGGCTAGTTAGGTCGAAACATGTGTTCAATTAGGGGCACGAAGACGGCACAAATGCTCCAGAAGTCGGAAGGGACGCACTCTATAACGACCCAGAAACTAATAAAAACTTCATCATAAAAAAATAAGCCCGAACGCTTAGGCTTAATATTGCAAGACTTACTTGCTGTCCTACACAGTTTCTGGGATAGCGTAGTCAGTATAGCGGCTGGCTACGGGCTGGACGACCGAGGGTTCGGAGTTCGAGTCTCGGTACGGTCAAGATTGTTCTCTTCTCCACGTCGTCGAGAGAGCTTCTAGGGTCCAGCCACCTTCCTGTCTAATAGGTACCGAGGCTGTTTCTCTGGGTGTAAATTGTCATATATGACCCCCACGCAATTACTGTAACTTTAAATGTATAACCATTTAGTATTAAGGATACCCTTGGCATAAACAGTCCTAAAGAGACCACACACGATATTGTTTCAAGCAAGGAAGATTGAGATACGACCAGTGGCCTCACCACTGAGTGCGTACAGGCCACATGGCTAGCTAAAATAAACACTGTAGCGCGTGGTGGTTTTTTCGGGACAAAGCCGAGGCTAGGCAGACACAAGGCAGCTCGCCTGACGCGAGGGTCTCACTCTTTCTTTCTAAATGTAAAACTACTGTATTTCTTTCTAGTGTTTCATTTCTTCAATAAACTTGGTTATTAATATTATCAACGTGTGGAGCGTGGTCTGTTTAATCTTGGGCTTTAGCGTCAGCTCCTGCACCAAGACGAACCCCGGACTCTCGGTGGCACTAGTGAGAGTTTTTTAGTAACAAGTACGCGGCGGCGGCGGGATCTGCCACCCCCACCGGCGCCGGGTAAAGACGTTACAAAATCGGCTGGGGTGTGAAGCTGACCACTCACCTCCAACTAGTGTCGAGGTNAAAATTCATCATAAAAAATTAAGCCCGAACGCTTAGGCTTAATATTGAAAGACTTACTTGCTGTCCTACGTCAATTCATTATTTACACAGTTTCTGGGATAGCGTAGTCAGTATAGCGGCTGGCTACGGGCTGGACGACCGAGGGTTCGGAGTTCGAGTCTCGGTACGGTCAAGATTGTTCTCTTCTCCACGTCGTCGAGAGAGCTTCTAGGGTCCAGCCACCTTCCTGTCTAATAGGTACCGAGGCTGTTTCTCTGGGGGTAAATCGGCTGGGGTGTGAAGCTGACCACTCACCTCCAACTAGTGTCGAGGTCGAGAGAATGTGGACCTATACATCCACTCCCCCCACACGCTTTCATGGCTTAGTGCTTAATTGGTTAAGCAGAGGGACAACTTTTAGTTGTAAGATTTGAGGTTTTCACGGCGGTGACCATGAAGAGAGCCATCTTCTGGGATGTGGCGCCGTGTACATATTGTCTTAACCGACGTTAAGGAACGTATCGCCTCCATCTTCAAGGTAGAAGAAAAAAGAAAATGCGCGAGCGAGGAACCGGCGTGAGCAGGGGCTAACACAATATCTACGCGGCGCCACATCCCAGAAGGAAGGTTTCTTCAGCTTTTTACTTATTTACTTACTTACGGAGCTGAGCCTTTCTTGAGGATAAGCCAAATCTTTAGCTACTCAAGAATATCACAGCATTTTATGGAATCCGAAAGTTCATTACCGTGTTCACAAGAGCCCTCCACTGGTCCCTATCCTGAGCCAGATCAATCCAATCCATAACATCCCATCCTATCTCTCTCTGAGATCCATTTTAACATTTTCCACCCACCTACGTCTTGATCTTCCCAGTGGTCTCTCTCCTTCCGGCTTTCCCACAAATATCGTATATGCACTCCTTGGAACAAAATTTTACATCCATACTCGTATATTTCTAAATGTATTAATTATAAATATCTTACCTCTTTCGCGTTTTGTGAGTAGAGCGTGAATCTCTAGAAATGACGCCGTGTCCATCCTTATAATACGTAACCCATGTTAACCACACCAGATGCTGGAGTGCAGGACGCGATGTGTTCTCATTTATTTCCTTTTTAATGACGGACGCCTTGACATAAAGCAGAGCCAAGTCTCATGAAGACCCCCACCTCCCCCTCCCCAAAGCGAAACAGGGTCTGGCGGCTGACCCTTTCAGCACACTGTGCACGCCAGCTTGCTACTGTCTGTGTATTGATTCTCTCCGGAGAACTGAAATGTCACAGACCTGCCGGATTATTCGCTTGACACGAGTAGAGAGGCTTCCACTATGCACGCAAAGACAACACGCTACATACAGTGTTTACGTGTTAGCATGAGGACTGTTTGTATTAGTGGTCGAGATGCTAGGACCTATTCGGTCTGGATGTCTGCAAAGGATTTTGGTTCTGATCCATTAACTTTGCCAGCGGCAAGTTTTTTATTTTTCTTTTACAGAAGTAAGAGGAAATGGGGTGCAAATGTACCGTATCTCTTTCGCAGTTGATTTCATATTTCGATACAGAAATTCGATTTATTTGATGACAAGACTTTTTAGGTTCTACACAGATGTTTCAAGGCGTTACAGTTAACAAAACGGATCTGATGAAACTGACGTAACATTAGAGTTCGCACCGTTTCTTATCCCTTCCTTTCTCCTATGTTAATTTCTAGTTCTACATTGCCGGAGACTACTTTACGAATAATATTGCAATCAGTTATAGAAGTTCAGTTTCAATTTCAATTTCAGTTTCCAAATAGCCTACCAAGTTCCGAATATCCCTTCACTCTGCATCGCCTTCAATAAGTCAAGAAAACCATTCGATCTCCTAACCCACACCACAAAAATCAGTTCCTTTTTAATTTCAATGTACTTACAATTTCCTATTCACATAAACACACGTGGCACCGAAAAGATATTCATATATCTGACATCAAAATGTCACGTGTGGTGTGGTCTCCGTGACAACAATAACGAGTTCTTGTTCCGATGATTGGATTCAATAGCACCTTGGTTGCAATCTCTCTTAATTATACTTTAATTACAGCGCTATCTCTGATTTACACACTGTACATTTCGCCGTTGCCTAGAAGCGGGTTGCGTAACTTCGTTGTTCCGTTGTTGCAAGCGTGTATCGCGTGCGTATACCGATCCGTTACCTAGCAACGTCCTGACCATCCTCGTTACAGTGTATATACACAAGTATATCTGAATAACACGGCGCCTCCTTTCCTTCAGATGTGTATGTTTGTGTGGTGATGTATGAAATATTAATATGTAATTTAGTGATCTCTTCCTACACACGATTCAGTTCCGTTCGGTCTGTTGAATATAACTTCAAAGGTGGCACTGTCTCCATATTTTTCAGCGTTAAAAATATGACTGCTTTTGTATAATTGTGGTTGTAATTGTATTTGTATTGTATTCATTCTGTGTAGTGTGTCCTTCATTGTTTGTGTAGTTTTGTGTGCTGTGTTTTGTTTTGAGTGTTGGTGTGTTATTTTGTGTGCTGTGTCTTATTTGTGTGTTGTGTCTTATTGTAGCACTACCACCGGGCAAAAACCCATTTTCAGTTAAATAGTAATATCAATAATAATAATAATTCAATTCAATTCTTTATTATTAATGGGCCGAGTCAACAGCCGCAAGGCCAATTACAGACACAGCACAGTGCAGAAGAATGAATTACATTCTAGACAAACTTATTAAAAGTCACATACAAATTACAAGTAAGTACTTTGAAGAAATAATAATGAATAAAAGTAAAAGTAAACAAACAAATAGCTGATATGGAATGAAACATAAATATTTAATAAAAATAATAACAGTTATACTATATTTAAAATTTGTTTGGGTAGAACATTCCTGACTCCGAATACGTCAACATCCCTGCAGACAGCATTAGCAGCTGCTGCGCATCTGGCAGAGGGACAATTTTTAAATAAGGAGCAAACATTGAACAATGCAAAATCTCTGATATACCGAGCAGGAACTCGGAGACCAACAATTTCCAGGACAGAAGGGCAGAATTTAGAGCTAAAATAAACTTGAATAAGAAAGAGAG
>NW_019721759.1:70805-113638 GCF_002891405.2 Cryptotermes secundus
AGATGAATGAATTACATTATAGTCAAACTTATTAAAAGTCACATACAAATTACAAGTAAGTACTTGGAAGAAATAATAATGAATAAAAGTAATAATAATAATATAATAATAATAATAATAATAATAATAATTCGTACAGACTGTTTAGGCATAAGACACCAATGTTATATCATTACCCAACCTTTCTCACTGTGTTTTAGTCACCCTCATTTTATATCGTCGCCATTTCATTAGTTTGCATTCCAAAAGAATTGAATTTTTTAGGATATATATCACTGTATAAAATTGCACCAAGCGGCCGCAAGTGTTCTTTCCAACTCAGAAATTTGCAAGATCGCCATATTACTGTTATCGATGTAATAACGTAAATAATACTAAGGTGAACTCCCTTTATTTCTATGATCTCACCAAGCACAATGAACATTTGTTAATGGTTTAAAAATGTGTTAGGGACGCGCATGCGTACTGAGATGCTGGGATAGCTCAGTCGATGTAGCGAAGGGTTGAGGTCTGGGCGGCCAGGGTTCGATTCGCGGTAAGGGACATAAGTTAGTCTCTACCCCATAGCGTCCAGATCGGCTCTGGTGCCTAACCATCCTCTTATCGAATGGGTACCTGGGGTAAGGCAGCCGAGGCGTGAAGGTGACCACTCACCTCCATCTACTGCTGCGATGAAAAATAAACTATACCTCCACTCTCCCATACGTCTACATTGTATGTTGCTTAATTAATTAAGCACAGAGACAACTTTACCTTTTCTTTCAGGCGCACGGATATTACGGAGCGGTAAACCTGTTTTTCTTGTTGAAATAAGGAAAGTGGACTAACATGTATAACAGTTTACAGTCAAAACACGGGGGACATGCTTTGGGACTTCTCTTCACACAAGTGCACGATAATGCGGTCTCAACAGCAGTGTCTGTAATTGTGACAACTTGGCTAAAGGTTTGTTAATTGCTGAGTGCTGCTAGCTGGAGAGCAGTTATAAACTGCTTTGTCCCCCCCNCACACAAGTTTTTCTCTAAAAGGTTGCTTCGCTCAAACAAACATCTGTGGACACGTGTTGCAAAAAGGAACACTGTCGTCAGAGACCTCACTTCACGCCACTGCGGTATAATTTGGGACGTCATGAATATTCCATCTGTATTCCGAAATCGTCGTTTGCGGAATGAAGTCCCCATCTTTTGCAACTGTAATGAAGACCTTCATGTGAGATTTGAGGTTGTGACTGCGGTGAATATTAAGATGACATTCCTCTGAGATTTGGCGCTCAATCAGAATGAGCGCCGTTACGTCACACGAAATCTTAGGCATATTCATAATTTGTACTCTTCACAAAATATTATTAAGTTAACTTATGAGATACCACAATATATACTGTGACCTATAGATTCATTGCTAAGGAACGGCGTGTTAAATACGTTCCCACGGAGAGCGATTCTTGGTAAGGAAGCCGTTGCTACGTAATGTTTACAACAATACATGACAATAGTAGACGTCCGTTGCTAGGCATTGGACGTGTTTTCCTTGAGGTCAGACCCGTTGCCTAACAACAGCCGTCTCTCCTGGCTTTACCATTCCGGCTTTGGGACATTAAAGGGGGAACACACGCAGCCACATGTTCTTACAATCCTCTTTTTTTATTTTCATCCTACTTTCCTTATTTTTAAAAAATAAAAGCAGGCTTATGTTAGCATAGGGGGCACGCAGTAGCGTAGTTTGTTGATACACTATGCTACAAGGCGGTAGGTCGCGGCTTTGATTCCCGATGAGGTCATTGAATTTTTTCTATATCCCAATCCTTCCAACCGCACTAGGACCCTGGGGTCGACTCCGCCTGTAACAGAGAGATATATGAGACTTATTAGGTCACCTTACCGTCTGTATCTCCCCACAATTTTTTAAAATAAGGGAAGTAGTCTATAAAGACTGTTTCATGCGGTTAGTAATGAAATGATATATGTATTGTCACGTATCCAGGGTTTGCGTGACTTATAAAACGAGTTTTGGATTTGATGATCGAATTTATTGGATCCTTAATATAACTTGTTACAACATTTCACAAATCACTATCTTCGACTGGACACACTCGACTTCTGAACACACTGCTCCTTCAACTAAACCGTCAGTCACTGAGAGGTCACTGAGTCACGTTACCACTGACGGTCAGTCAGTCTGTCTGTCTTGGTGTCGAGCCCCAGCTGGGGCTCATGACCAGATATTTCTTTGTATGAAAGTTACTGTCCTGTCCATGTGTAGCGCCCTCTCTGACGAGAGGTCGGGTCTGTCATTTGTTAGTCAGTCTGTAGTAATTTGTCCATTGTCTGTATTTACACATATTTGCAATACATACTTATATAAACGTACAATATTTACACGGCCTCCGTCAGTCCAGGCTAGGTACAGCAGATTATGCCCTTTTATATATATATAAATAAATATCCTAATAGTATTAGCTATCACGGCAGTCTAGTCACTTGAACGGTCGTATGCCTGACCGCCGCCAAGTTTAAGCCTCTTATACTTTCTGTGTCGGGCTTCGCCTTGTCCGAAAACCGTCAGTTATTCTTGACTTGTCATTATATAGCCTCTGTTCGGACCAAGCGGAAAACATATCCACTGCCTAGCAACGGATGTCCTCTATTATTGAGTATTCGTTTCCGCGGGATGTGTTTACTGAGTCGTTGCCTAGCAATCGGTCTGTACGTCACTATATTTTTCTGAAACGAAACGAGCACATACGTGTTTCCGGGAAAAGATGACTTGTGCCTGGTGTTGTTCTACACTTGTAGAACCTTTGCTTTTGCTATGTTCTAGTTAATGATTTGTGTTGCTTCTTAGTGGAATTGTAAATGTACCTTCTGTAGCAACGTACGCTTGGTCCTGTTCAGCAGACACGTGGTACCGCGTTGTGGATCTTGCAGTACTGACGCCCTTCAATCAGCCACAGTTTTACACTGGTTATATGTTGAAATTATTTCATAAAAAAAAAAACATATCACCGTTGGGTGAAGCGAGAATTCTGCTACAAACAAATTAAGGCTGCATCAACGGAAATCAAAACGATAGTTATAGAACTCAATATTAAAAAAAAAGACCATTAAGCATAAAGTAATTAAAACTCGATATTTTGCTAAAAATAAGATACTGCACGCGAATTCTGAATGGTTCTGACGATGGTGTATAACACAGAATTAATGGGTTTTTGGACTTTATCCATCCGGTATTCTAAAGAATAGAAAACACGACGTTTCGGAAACTGGATCTATTTCAATCCTCAGGTGAAATGGGGAGAAGACACCTACTCAGGGGCCCTTGCCTTTTATCTGTGTATCCTTCTGCGTGTGTGTGTCCCATAAGTTTTGTGAGGAGACCCAATGGGATTACCTTGCTATTTGTGTGACCCCGCCTTATCATTACTAAGCAACGGGCCGTCTGTGTGTGTGTGATTCTTTGCCAAGTAAGTTCTCCGATTCATTTGCGGTCCGTGTCCTGTCAAAGGAAAGCAGACGATTGGTTCTTCCCAGAACTTTTTGTATTCATGTGACTTTTATAAACGATATCGGATTTTTATCCTGCTTTCTTTATTATGAAAAAATGAAAGTAGGCTTATGCGATCTCCATGTTGTGTGTCTTTGATCCTCCCCTTTCAACTTTTGAATACCTGTTCCATTCTTTATGAAATTTGGTATGTATATCATGACACGTGAGCCTTTCAGAACGGCATACTTCATAAATCCCACGCATCATTCTGTGTGTCTCTATGAGTATCCCTTATTGTTTGCTAGGTAACGACACGGTACAGATGTTACCGCGGCAACGAATACGCACGTCACAACAGAGTTGTTGGAATCGTCGTTTTCTATGCGGTTTATGTGGTGGCCCCCGGGTTGAGGGAGTCTCAAATCTGAGGCAGTAAAATGTGGTCATGAGTCCCGTGGAACTCGGACCTGAGTATGACTGCGCTGGCGAGAACCAGCAGCCATTGTAAACGACAGATCTATCCGCTCGTCAGAGAGGTTATTACATAAGGACTATGACCGCAAATGTTCAACGGGGTGAAAAGTACTGGTTTTGAGTCTCAAGGGGCTTGTCGCCAAGACGAACTGATTGGCGGTAAACCGCCAGTCGTGACTGTGACTCTGACTAGTTCTTCTCAGATCTTCTTTTCAGTTTTTGGTCTCTGGAGAAAGCTGTAACCGGTGTTTTTAAGCTGATACATAGTTTCATGGTTCGTGAAGTCAGTTCAGATGGATGCCGGATCAATATTTCCTGTAAATGGCTGTTTCTCTCTGCTGCCAATCATTTTCGTCACAGAATATTGTATGATTCATCCGAACGGCTAACTGAATGTGCAGGCGTAGCAACTTCATGAAGCAAAAGTAATTACGAGCTGACGGCTTGTGCTACATTAGTTTTACCGCGCCATAACCAGGAAGTAGATCCAATATCCTTTCCAAAATGACCTTCCTATAAATGGTTCTCAAATTTTATTTAATCCATCACAGTAACTCTGCTACTTTAAGATAAAAATTTTAGCACCACTCATCCCGTTCCGAACCTCAGGAAGGATGGATCATAGATTATTTAATGATTACTATACCGCTACAGCGGTTATTTACATTCTCATGTTCGGTGAACCTGAAAATATTAAGAAAAAATTTTCCAGCGAAACGTAAACACCGGGCAGGTTAAATCAAGCGATAATACTTCTCACTTTTATTTGAGAAGTTCCTGGTTCGAATCTAGACCGGAATATCGACTATCCATAACTTTTTTCCGTGATTTTGTTGGCCTTCCAGTAAAATTCCTCAATGGGAACTTAAAGTAGGCCATGACAGACTTCTTCAATATCCGTTCCACTTCACTCTTCACTATCATTTAATAATTCCATGCTATATAATCCGAGATATTGACTTAATCATCAAATAAAGTACAAGCCCAAACAAACACAGACAGACAAACCTCGAGACTTCAAATGAGGTTCACTCAGTCACGAGCAAACTTCTTTAGAAACGCTGAATTCTATAGATTTGGAAACACGCGTTTCCAGTGCCATCTATCATCGCATCCTCTTATTATAATCATCCGTAAGTGGAGCCGAGATAGCTCAGCCGGTATAGCAACTAGGCTGCGGGCTGGACAACAGAGGGTTCGTGGTGCGATTCTCGGTAAGTACGAGATTTTCTCTTCTCTGTAAATCCACGCCGGCTCTGAGAACCACCGAGTGTCCTATACAATGACTTCCGGTCGCTGTTTCGTAGGACATAAAACAGCCGGGCCGTGAAGCTAACTCCTCATCTCAGTATATTGCCGAGTAGAGAATGATGGAGCTATACCTCGACTCTCCCATACGTCTTCTCGATGTGGTCCTTCATTAATGAAGCTCATCTGTAAATATATTTTTACCGTATCTCTCAGCGGTTTCATTCTTCGCCTCCACACACAAGGTGAAGGGGACAAACTGGCACAGGAATTTATAACAGACCATCGAGAAAGAAATTGTTATTCGTCTGTAGGTGTACGATGTCCTCTTAAAGTCGCTTTCTTCAGCGACATGAAACCTGTTGAAAGGAGCACCTTTGTTTTGCTGGAAATATGATAGGACTGGATATTATGAGGTTGTCTCCCGCCAACACGCATTTTAAATTTAAGTTGTGAATAAGATGTGAATATTCTGTTAGCTTAACCACCTCTCTAGCTTGAAACTTCTCCCAGAAGACTACCGTTATTTGTTCTTCTCTCTGCGAATATTCAGTATGGACTTATGCAGAAAGAGGCACACGGTAGCGTAGTTGGTTGAGGCCCTATGCTACAAGCCTGGAGGTAGCAGATTCCAATCCCGATGAAGTGGATGTTTTTTTAATTTACCTAATTCTTCCAGCCGCACTATAGCCCTGGGGTCGACCCAGTGTCTAACAGAAATAATACCAGGAATATTCCTGGGGGGTAAAAGGCGGCCGGCACTTAATGGTGACAACCTTACTGCCATCTGTGAGCCGATTGTCTAGAAAATATGAGAGCCTCGACGTCTCACAATCCTAGGGGAGCTTTATACATGAAGCAAAATTTTCACATATATAGTTAATTTTGCAGAATTTGAGATTCTCAAAGCGGTGATTATGAAGAGTTCTATCTTCTGGGATATAACGCCATACAGTCCGTTGAAAGTCAACCGATGTTTCGGGAGAATATATCGCTTCTGTGTTCAGGGTTCAAGAATAATCCTAACAAAAACCTACAAGAAGCAGGTAGGAATCAGAGTTTAAGGCTAAAGACGCAGGTGACATCATGCTCTGAAACACTGGTCGACTCTCAGCGGATTACAAGCCGTTGTATCTCAGGAGGTGGAACACTTTAAGTATTTTATTGTACAGAAAACATGTTTCTACATATTCTTGGAAAGGAATATGGAAATAAGTTTTCTTTTCAGAAAGAAAAGGCACTCTGCTTTGCCAGCTTATCTTAACTTAGTTTTGTATTAATTACATAAACTGTCAAATGTCATTTACATGACAAGTAGGATAATTTTCTTTTGTTTCGTTTGCAGCCGGTATCTGCGGTCTTGTTATTTCGGAAAAGCGTTTCCATGTTCGTGTGAAGGACGAAATGACTTACTCGTATCTGCATACTGTAAACCTGACAGGAATTTTATACCGCTTAAGCAGGACTTTGTACCCCTGCCTGTAGACAGCCTGCACTGCGTCCTGGCATGACAGAACCTCCTTTCGGGACGTCAAGGGGGGAAGCGCTCGTACAGTCCATCCAAAACTAATGTGGGATGTAGTGCAAAATTTCACGTCGTGAGAATAGCGAATTGATTATCCTTCCGCCTGTCTTCAGAGTCTCACGCGTACAGTAGAACGTGTTTCGGAGTGTCAATGAATCTGAGGCTTTCACGGCGGGGACTATGAAGAAAGCAGTCTTCTGGGATTTGGCACCGTGAGAACCGGTACCGGTTCTCAAGGTCTCTTCGCTTGCAGATTTCTTATATTTTTTCTTCTACCCTGAAGATGGAGGCGATACGTTCCTCCGAAACGTCGGTTAACACCACATATACACGGTGCCAAATCCCAGAGGACTGCTTTCTTCTATCTGTATATTCTTCCGCTTTAAGCGGGTTTCCGTTCAGTACAGGAATTGGCCCCATGTTCTAAAAATTCTAATTTTTTGCAGTGAATCCTCCGGCGATAAGCCGTGTGGTGGTACCAATAATTCCCGAAGTTTAATTTGCTCATAATAGATCCTTGGAAGTCATTCGGATTTGCTACTTTTATTCCCAATTGATGAATTTTCTAACTATCTTCACATTCTGCAGTTGCCCTGCACTCCGGAAGTGCAGACGGGTTTACAGTAGACATGTATGGGCCTTCACATTCCTCTCCCTTTGGATAAGAGATTTGGGATGACTACACGGCCTCATATTCCAGTGCACCGTCACAATCTTAACATTTACTTCCGTCACAGCCTCATTCCGTGCTTGACTTCCCCTACGTAGCATGCAATAGAGCCTAGTCCTCGTCTTTTGAGAAATAAAAAGGGCTTATGAAATCACCTTGCTGTCTGTCTGTCTTTCTATGTATTTTTTTTTCTTGGCACTACAGCCCCAGTGGGCCTAGGCTTACCTCCATGAACTTCTCCGTTCACTTCGATTTTTCTAGATCTTACACATTCGGTAGGACTCCTTGGGCGAGTGATCAGCTCGTCGCAAGGCCTCTACCTAAACACAAACACAGAAAAACGCACACAAACATCTATGCCCTGAGTGGGATTCGAACCCACGATCCCGGCTTCCGAGCGAGCGAAGACAGTGCATGCCTTAGACCGCTCGGCTACCGTGACCGGCTCTGTCTATGTATACCCATCTATATTTCATTATGAAGCATAAGAGATCATTTTGTTTTCTGTCTTTTCGTCCTTCCTTCTATATGTCCTTCTGTATATACCCCAAATTTTGTTAGAAAGCTTATGACATTACCTTGCTGTCTCTCCGTCCGTCCTTCCTTCTGTCTGTGCATTCCCCTATATTTTATTAGGAAGCTTATGAGATTTTATTGCTGTTTTGTGTCTGTATGTTTGTCTGTGCATCCCTCAAATATTTTAGTTTGCTGTGTTTTACGTATGGGATGGTATGGATTGGATTGATCTGGCTCAGGATAGGAACCAGTTTAGGGCTCTTGTGAATATGGTGATGAACCTTCGGGTTCCATAAAATTTTTGGGAAATTGAGTGGCTGCACAATTGGCAGCTTCTGAATAAGGGCTCAGCTCCATAAGTAAGTAAGTAAGTAAGTAATGTTTTACGTATCGCATCAAACAAAAGTAGGCGATTGGTACTTCCCAGAACTTCTTGTTTCTTTGTGGTGTTATTTAAATCAAGTATATTAGCATCAGCACAGTAAACAAGCTGAAGTTAACCCCTGGTTTATTAGTCTTCCCCAACAGCGTACTGAAGCAAAGTGGAAAATCAATGCTGATTAAACATCTCTGGGTTTCATTTAATCATGAATTTTGGCGATACTGTTCTTTGGAAATCTCCCGCCTCATCTGTTTCGCATCATCAGCACAGTGTATGGATAACTCGCTTTACGTTCCAGGACCATTAGTCCGCTGTGCTGAGAAACATTGTCTGAAATGGCGTGCAACGACATTTTATACATCAGGGTATATGATAAGACGAATCGTAGAGAACGGCTCCTGCCTCCGTTAGCTTGAATGACAATGATTAACGAGCATGCTAACAGCGAACTCTTTTGCTGATATTCTAATATGAATCTGGTTATATGGGCTCATATCAGCGTTTTAATTAAACTTAACAGTCTTAAATTCGTTATGGATATTTGTAAGAATTTTTTGGATAAATATTGTCACGTGTGTTAGTGACTATAGACGGGCTTTGGATTGGTGAATAGGTTTATTAAACATTTACATGTAGTAACTACAAATAACTGTAACACTATTGTTTATTTCCACCCTAAAATTCATTCCACACTAAGTTTTCTCAGTCTAATTTATCTAGTCTTTACTTGGTAACAGCTCTCGACAATCGCTATTCTTCTGCAGTGTCTTCACTATACAGCTACCGTTGCCTTCTCATTAACACTCCACAACCGCACCCTCAACTGAACTGCACTCACCCGCTGAACTGAATTTGGTCGGTCGAGTCATGTAGCCTCGGAGCGGACCCACAGAAAACACCGCTTGCATCGCCTCTTCTACTATTGCGTGACGTCACCCCGATACGTGGTTACCCAGTCACTCCATAGCAACGGTTGTACGCGACACATCTCGAATCGTGGCAATTCCACTAATGTTGCGTGCGGTCATTTTCTAGCAACGGCTATTTCTCTGACTTCACTGATATTACTTTGAGCAAATGCATCACAATATGATAAGTAATCAGTTGTCAGGATATTGTGAGTACCTGAAATCCTTCTTGTTAGATAAACACTCAAGAGATGCATATGCATATTCCACTAGACGATTTTCAAAACTTATGGAATTATGTGTAATTGAATTGTCTAAATTTCAGATTGTTTTCAAAAAACAATAAGTTTCGGGAAGAACTAATCGCCTACTTTCCTTTCGCTATAATTTTAATATCTGATACGTCAAGTAGAAAGAAAACTTTAGTATGTACTCTTATTGAAGTCAATAAAACCATACAATTAGAGAGGCTGTAATGTTGGTATTACTGATGGCGAATATATGATGTATGCCATTGAGATGGCTTATGTGGCATCGTATACATATTCATGAAGATTGGTGCAGGCGTTCAAGAAATATTAACATTTTCCTTAATGTAATATTGGTATTACTAATGGGAAGCTTTTATTAATTACGCCATTAAGATTGGGATCAGATGTCACGATATAGTATCAAGTTTCATAAAGTTTTATTTTGGCATTCCAAAGTTAACAAGGAGGATACACTTACAGACACACGCACACAGCGTGATGATCTCATAAGCCTACTTTTATGTTTTTTAAAAAAAAGGAAAGTAGGCTAAAAGAGAAAGCCTTTATAATTCCTTCTGAATAACTATTAAGTTTAGTATTTAACGAAGGTGTCAGTAACCCAGATTATATAGCAACTCACGAACGGCTGACAGTGAATAATGAATTGGAAAGGATGTGAAAGGAAGCAGTTGTGGCCTAATGAAAGTATCATTCCGGAGGGACTGAGCAAAACAACGAGAAATCTCAGTCAGGATACTCCTTGCCTCGTCCGACATTCGAACCGAGTTCCTCTCGAATGCGAGAAGCATTACCGGTTGAACCAACTTTCCTGGTTGTTTTCACTGGGTATGCTGCCCCGGACACGAGTTCATGTTACACGATTCGACTCAGAAAGACAGGCCTCACTTAAAATATATAAATTTCTTGTGACTAAAATTATTTTTGCACCTTCGAGTCCTGTGTATTTTGAGGCTGATAGAGACGACATTGGATAGCAGCGTGTGTAAGCAGAGATTGCGGCTAGTGAAGAAACAGTCATTAGCTTTTTTAATGTACTTTTTATATATTTGCTCGGAGGAACTCAGATAAACTTAACAGAACGCTGAAGTTTATAAAAGAATTTGGATTAAAAGTTGGTTCAGTGGGTTGAGGAATGTGTGGGGAGGGGCACACGGAGTTCCATCCACACAGCGACCTCAAGGTTAGGCTCATGTTAGAAGATATGTTAAATGCTCGGTACGCGACGTCAGTCACTTAACTGTATCCACTTGGTATTAGAAAACACTGGCCGGAGGGACAACCACTGGAAGTTAAAGGTCATGTTCTTCGCTGGTTCCCCCAAGGTTGATAATAACAGAAATCCATTCATCTAGTCCCCAAATGACAAAAAAGTATGGTGCATCCTGAAACGTTGTGCCAATATAGTTTTTTTAAGTTTCCGAAATTAATTATTGTAATCGCAATACAGTAATTAGAATGATCAAGCCAAGGAGGATGAGGTGGGCAGCGCATATAGCACAAATTGGGAAGACGAGGAATTCGTATAGGATACTGGTGGGAAAGCCAGAAGGAAAGAGACCACTGGGAAGGTTAAGGCGTAGGTGGGTGAATAATATTAAAATGGATCTTAGAGAGATAAGATGGGATGGTATGGATTGGATTGATCTGGCTTAGAATATGGACCAGTGGAGGGCTCTTGTTAACATGGTAATGAACCTTCAGGTTCCATAAAATGCTGGGAAATTCTTGAGTAGCTGCAGAATTGGCGGCTCCTGAAGAAGGTTCAGCTGCATGAGTACGTAACTAAGTAAGCGCCATACAAATACATCGATGTAGATTTTCGTGGGTAGTCTATCGCTGTCTCGAATAACGACTTCCGGCTGCAGGAACTTCAGGAATCTGACGGGGTCGCGATTATTTTATGCGACACAGAAGTCTACAGTTTCAGTGCGTTGCTTTCAGCCAAATGGAAAACGACAACCTAACCTTGGTAGGCCTAGATCCGTCCAGATCATGTATGTACGAGTGTATATACACACATTCTCTATGGCAACTAACGCTGTAATAAAAACATGTAAAATATTACCTTTGATACTGTTGTAAGATGTAAAGCTATCCCTGTAACGGACCGTGAAGGCCCATAGGGTTGTGAGACGTCGAGGCTCCCACATTTTCTATATAATCGGCTCACAGATGAAGGTGAGGTTGTTATCCTTACGCGCCGGCCGCCATTTACCCACCAGGAAGATCCCTGCTACTTATTTCTGTTAGAGAGCGAGTCGATCCCAGGGCCATAGTGCGGCTGGAAGGATTAGGCCCATTAAAAAATCTAATGACCTCATCGGGAATCGCTCTCGCGATCTTCCGGCTTGTAGCATAGTGCCTCAACCAACTAAGCTACCGAGTGCCCCCGACTGAAATATGTAAGGCAGCAAAAATTATGTATTTATTAAAAATATTTACATTTGATACAATTGTATTATTTATGTAGAAATAAATTATAACGTCGGTTTATCCCATATAAAGAACATGGATTTTGTAATTCGTTACGAGATAACATAGACAGGATGTGACGTAAGGCTGGAGGCGAATACTACTCAGGTAATTATGTAAGACCACGAAGGATTGCTTGACATGTGCAAAGATATTAACAAAGCAGAATGAACTTAAGAGAGACCATACCAATAAGTTTACTCCTGAGTGGCGGGTTGCGGATATATCGACATGGCATGGAGCCCTAAACAGATCCGCCCAGTGTGATATTGTTAGTGTGACGGACCAGAATGAAACAAATCAAATTTATCGAAATGATGTTTATTTTGTGTCAATATCTCACAATTTATAGCATCGAATGATAGAATGATTGGCAAATAGTGACTTGTAAACCTTTCTGAGAGAAGCCGCATGGCCTAACCGTTATAACTATTTCCATGGAAAGTTCCATTAATAATCCACTACAAATAAATTCAAACATCAGAAATTTTGTAAGATTTGAGGCTTTCACGGCGTTGACTATGAAGAAAGCAGTCTTCTGGGATTTGGCACCGTGTATATGTGGTGTTAACCGACGTTTCGGAGGAACGTATCGCCTCCATCTTCAGGGTAGAAGAAAAAATATAAGAAATCCGCAAGCGAAGAGACCGTGAGAACCGGTAAAAGCAGACTGGTGCCAAATCCCAGAAGACTGCTTTCTTCATCAGAATATTTTGTTAAGATCTGAAGCTTTCACGGCGAATAAGTGTGGTAAATTCTTGTTGGGCAATCAGTCATGTCAATATTGAGTTAAAAACCAATGTTTCAGAGACATTCCATGTCTCCATCATCAGGGTTGAAGTAATTTTGATGTCGATTTCGACATCGACACGGAATATGGACGCAGAGGAGATTTCTGAAACGTTATCTTTTAGCTCAACAATGACCGGCAAATCCCTATAGAAGATTTTAGTGCAGTAATATCCTCACTAAACGGAGAAACTTTTACTTATCCCACATACTGGGACACTGGTAATATCATGGGACACTGTGCATGTATGTCAGGGCTGTAATAGCCATGGCCACGCCACTTAATGCAAAATTGTGCGCGCGCATGCGACAAGACACGTACGGGTCTGGGGGCTGCTCAAAGCCCCTTGCATCGCTGTGCTGCAGAGGAATCAGGGGCAATATTTCGGGGGTTGTGCACCTCCCCTTCTCCTACATCCAGTGGAACAGTATCGACCACCCTCTGGCTACACCCTAAAGCAAAAAGGAGGGGCAGGGAGGGGTGTTAAAACACGACTTACTGTTATCAGGAGACGTACAAAAAATTTTTACAAAACGAAGTTTATTGATTACAGATGTCAGATAGGTTGGGAGTGACTGCATTGTGAAGATACTTCATTGTTCAGAGCAGCGGAGGATGTGAAACAATTGGTTCGTACGTGAATGTGGCTTGGAGCACAGAAACACCTGCAGATTGACTGAATCTTCCTCAAACAGTTGTTCGGTTTTTAAGGCTTTATCATTGATTGATTCATTGTACGAATTCTATTTTGGACATTTCGCTTTATCCTACATCTGATATAAACAGTGTTTTGGGCGCTAATTCTACTGCAGTCTTAAGTAGGCCGCACACCGGTATACGTCAAGACATGTAACAGTCAAGACACGATGTCTGCAACATAACGCAAAGAAAGGTGCACAGTTGAAACGAATAAGATTATGAAAACCGCCGCACACAGGTCTAAGTGATGATGCTGACGTCAGCTTCATGCTGTAGACACGTGCATCAAGACTCAGACATCAGTACTCAAGGAGCAGCACCAGTGTACGGTATCGGCATGACGCCATGTCATCAACTAGATAAGACGTGTTAAGACGCAGACACGTGCTACTTCGGTGTGCGGACTCGAGTCTGAATAACGAATGAAGCAAGACTGTGTCATTCGTCTCATGTCTTGATACTTGTCTTGACGCAGTTGGTGTGCGGCCGTCCTTTATATTGTTGGTTATAAGTATAATGACAGATTATATTAATGTTATCTGTATAATGACAACCAGTCACTTCCCGAACGTAACGCTTCTGATTTGTATTCTGTAAGTACCTAGTTCGAATCTCAGTCAAGCAACCGACTGTCTTGACTAAGATTTTGTCGTGATTTTTCTGAGTCTCTCGATGTAAATTCCGGGGATCATAACCTAAATTAGGCCACGGCCACTTCCTCTTACATCCATCCCAATTTATTGTTTCCTCTTGTTGACTCACTCGACGCTGTGTAATCTCATATACTGACGTCACTGATGAACGACGTGTGAATATACAGAATGTAGGAGCTGAGGTTGTGACAGCAGTGGTTATGAAGATTTCTGATATATAACGGAATGTTTTCCGGTGAACATCAATCTCTGTGCTTGGTTCCTGCTTCATGATGGTGTTTTCTGGCAATTCTTCGACCTGAAAATGGAGCAGACACTTTCCTCCGAAACGTCGATTGACTTTCACAATATTACGCGGCGTTATATCCCAGATGATAGATTCCTTTACAGCAATACTTGTACACTTGTCCCCACGCCACTCAACTCTAGCTTTAAGCTTTGTTTTGCTCCATGATGACGTCAGTGGATGTGTAGGAGAGATCCCATAAGAGAAATTAGGCAGATAAGCATATTGCCATGTGCACGGGGGTTGCGCCTGAACTACTGGATCGGATGACTGGATGTACTGCGCCTTATACATTCACACAGTTCGGAACTACAGGCGTTTACAGCGCTATCTCTATTCTACACACTTTGCAGTTCACCGTTACACACGCAGGCAAGGGTTCTCCGTCTTCACTAGTCGTATCCTGGCAACGGATTTACAACAGTCTCACTGCCAGTTCAAATCACACGTAAATTCTTCTTTTCGCAGCCTAATTCCTTTCTTGCCATTATTCTGCAGCTGTCAATTCCGAAGACTCGACTCAATTCAATCCTAAGTTCATATCCCGGCAGGTGTCCTGAAACTCGACTACTGTTCTACACTGACGAACACTTCTTTATAACCACTTTACACGGACTCCATTGAAAATACGGCCTCTCTTGTTAAGGACGCGTGTTTACTTCCCCGTTACCTAGCGATGGACGCCCATTTATTGTGCGCGTACGGTTAGCGGGGATATGTTTACCGAGTCGTTGCCTAGCAATGTGTATACACATCGCGGTATTATGGAATATATTTTAAACAAGCCTAGGAGCCGGTATAGCGTAGTCGGTATAGCGACTGGCTAGAGCTGGACGTGAGGAGCCAGTATAGCGTAGTCGGAATAGCGACTGGCTAGGGCTGGACGTGAGGAGCCAGTATAGCGTAGTCGGAATAGCGACTGGCTAGGGCTGGACGTGAGGAGCCGGTATAGCGTAGTCGGAATAGCGACTGGCTAGGGCTGGACGTGAGGAGCCGGTATAGCGTAGTCGGAATAGCGACTGGCTAGGGCTGGACGTGAGGAGCCGGTATAGCGTAGTCGGAATAGCGACTGGCTAGGGCTGGACGTGAGGAGCCGGTATAGCGTAGTCGGAATAGCGACTGGCTAGGGCTGGACGTGAGGAGCCGGTATAGCGTAGTCGGAATAGCGACTGGCTAGGGCTGGACGTGAGGAGCCGGTATAGCGTAGTCGGAATAGCGACTGGCTAGGGCTGGACGTGAGGAGCCGGTATAGCGTAGTCGGAATAGCGACTGGCTAGGGCTGGACGTGAGGAGCCGGTATAGCGTAGTCGGAATAGCGACTGGCTAGGGCTGGACGTGAGGAGCCGGTATAGCGTAGTCGGAATAGCGACTGGCTAGGGCTGGACGTGAGGAGCCGGTATAGCGTAGTCGGAATAGCGACTGGCTAGGGCTGGACGTGAGGAGCCGGTATAGCGTAGTCGGAATAGCGACTGGCTAGGGCTGGACGTGAGGAGCCGGTATAGCGTAGTCGGAATAGCGACTGGCTAGGGCTGGACGTGAGGAGCCGGTATAGCGTAGTCGGAATAGCGACTGGCTAGGGCTGGACGTGAGGAGCCGGTATAGCGTAGTCGGAATAGCGACTGGCTAGGGCTGGACGTGAGGAGCCGGTATAGCGTAGTCGGTATAGCGACTGGCTAGGGCTGGACGTGAGAAGCCGGTATAGCGTAGGCGGTATAGCGACTGGCTAGGGCTGGACGTGAGAAGCCGGTATAGCGACTGGCTAGGGCTGGACGTGAGAAGCCGGTATAGCGACTGGCTAGAGCTGGACGACCGAGGCTTCGGAGTTCGAGTTCCGGTAGGGTTAAGAATTCTCTCTTCTCCACGTTGTCCAGATCGGCTCTGGGGTCCACCCAACCTCCTATCTAATAGTTACCGGGGGTAAAGCGGCTAGGGCGTGAAGCTGACCACTCACCTCCAGGTAGTGCCGAGGTCAAGAAAATGTGGATCTATACGAGTACATCCACTCCCTCATACGCCTTCATGGCGTAGTGCTTAATTAGTTAAGCACATCGACAACTTCACCTTTATTACAAACAATCCTATGAATTCTGTGTGATGCAAAATTTATTTGTTAGTTACGAGTTTGAAAGTGGTGACCAAGGTAACGTACTAGGCCGAGCCATAGATCAAGCGGTTAGTCGCTGGCTTCCCACCGCGGCGGCCCGGATTCGATCCCGGGTCTTGTCAAGTGATATTTATGGTGGACAAAGTGGCGCTGGGACAGGTTTTCTCCGAGTACTTCGGTTTCCCCTGCCAATCTTCATTCCACCAATTGCTGCACAATCACCCTCGCCTATCATCTGGGGCTGGTACAATAGGACAGAAATGGTCGCAGTATAAGGGACTTAGTCCCACCCCACTAGCAATAAAGAAAAGTAACGTAGTGGAAATTGTGGCTAGAAAATGGTCATTAATCTGCATACTTGTGACCTTCATATTTCTTACTGGCGTTACAGTATGGACCGGATGGACTCGAAGTAAAAGCAAGCGATGTAATTTCTTCCGGATCATTTAAGTCTAGAAAGTCTGGACCACAACTTTGGTGAGTGTTCTCGTCTACACGCTCGCTCAGAGAGATTTAGAACAACTTATCCTCACATTAGTCCTCTGTGGACCATTTTAAGAAACTTGGGCTTCCTGAGAGCAATTTAATGCACTCAGATGCAACGGTTATTTCTATCGGTTTTGGCGTGTTCATTCCCCAACCCAAGGCTACCGAATCTCATATCTTCCGGTTTGCGTGGCGGAAGAACATCTAGGAAAGGTTCTGCGTGATTAGTGTGCAATTCCTCAACTCCTTTCTTCCGTGATATATATGTAGGAACGCGAGATAAGGTATCGAATTTGTGACGGTACTCAAGGAAATCGATGTCTGTTCAGACTTTTCCACTAACCTTCGCTGAAGAAAATGTTTGAAACTGGGAGTAAGAACTTAACAAGAGCCTTGAATAATGTGCGTTGGGTGTGGAGGCTCTACAATTTATACCCTTCACCAAATTGTATTAAGATATTCATATTAAGGAAGATGAATTTGGTGAAGATTACAGCACAGAAAGGAAATATGAGAAATGCATACATAATTTTAGTGCAGAAAACCTAAAAGAAAGGGACCACTTCGAAGTTCTAAGCGTAAATTTGGAGGATGATATTAAAATGAATCATAAAAAAATCGTATGATTATAGATTTAGTTCATCTGACTGAAGATAAGAATATCTGATGGGTTTTTATGTTAATGGTAGTGAATAATTATTTTTTTCTGTAAAACGCGTGGAATTTGTTGATTAATTGACTATTAACTTCTCAAGCATGGCCCTGCTCCTTGGAGTCAGTTATTTTTAATTGTCTGCTCGCACGAAATGTTTATCGAGTAACATACGTATATGCATTTCTCTGCTATATAATCTCACCCAGGGAATGTGTTTTCGTCTTTATCTTCACAGAAATTTTGACAGAGTTTGGCAAAATAATCTTCAAATTCAACTTCGTTTTTTAACACAACTCAGCTTACACATTCTTTGTATGCTAGTTGACGTCCATATCGTAGAAATATGTAAAACTTTCATTTTACAAATTCTTAGTTTTGGGTGGACGAGGTAGCGTAGTTGGTTCATGCACCATTCTACAAACCGGAAGGTTCTGGGTTCGATTCCCGATGAGGTCATTAGATTTTTCATTTGACCTAATCCTTCCAGCCGCGCTGTGTCCCTAGGGTCGACTCCGCCTCTAATAGAAATGAGTAGCAGGAATCTTCCTGGGAGGTAAAGACGGCCGGCGCGTAAGGCTGACGACTTTACCGCCATCTGTGAGCCGATTTTCTAGAATATGTGGGAGCTTGGACGTCTCACAACCCTATGGGCCTCCACGGCTTCTTACAAGGATAGCTTTACCTTTCTAGCCACTTGTGTAATTTGTAAATGCCTGTCACGGTAGCCGAGCGGTCTAAGGCATGCACTGTGTTCGCTCGCTCGGAAGCCGGGATCGTGGGTTCGAATCCCACTCGGGGCATGGATGTTTGTGTGCGTTTTTCTGTGTTTGTGTACAGGTAGAGGCCTTGCGACGAGCTGATCACTCGCCCAAGGAGTCCTACCGAATGTGTAAGATCTAGAAAAACCGAAGTGAACAGAGAACTTCATGGAGGTAGGCCTAGGCCCACTCGGGCTATAGTGCCAAGGGGAAAAAATAATTTGTAAGTACTAGAACCCCAAAGGAAAACAATGTGACACGCGGTGTGGAAACTTTAGTATTGTGGTAGGTCCTTCAATCAGCACATCTGTCTTCCTACTTTTCTTCTGCTTTGACGTTGCAACATATATGCGGGTCATCTGATAACAAAGCTTTTGCACCTATCTCTGACTTCCAGACGCTCCTTCTGTTCAGTTTCATCCCACATTGCTATTTCCTTCCTTCCGCCTTCCGACGTCACATCTTTCGTTGCCTGTTACTGCTGTGTTGAGCTCGGGCTTTCCCATGGGCATTTTCCTTTTAGTTTCATGTTAAAGCCTTCTTAATCATCAGTTCAAGGAAGATGAGATGGACATGTCATGTAGTATGTGAGGGAGAGAGAGGGGGTTTCCCTATAGGGTTTTAGTGGGAAAGAAAGAAGGAAAGAAACCACTAGTAAGACCGAGACGTAGACGGGAGAATAGTATTAAAATGGATATTAGAGAAAGAGGATTGAAGAATATGAATTGGATTAATGTGACTCAATATAGGGACTAGAGGTTGGCTGTTGTGATCACGGCAATGGACTTTCAGGTATGCATAAAATAATGGTAAATTCTTAAGTAGCTGAGCAAGTGGTTGATTGCCAAGAAGGACTCAGCTCCATACAGTTAGTTAGTCGTAGCCTTCTTTGGGATTCTTGAAACCTGTCCATACCGCCTTAATCCGTTAATTCATTAATTTGTCTTCAAGCAAATTTATTGCTCAGTTTCCCAATTCTTTCGTTTCTTCCTTTTCACAGGCTCTCTTCTCAGTTTATGTTTGCCTGCCAGTATGTGATATGTATATAGCAGAATAACGTGAGGACCAGTGAGTAAACAAAATCTCGAAGAGCGTTTGGAGAATACTTAAAAGTAAAGTATTTTCGTAATTTCTAATTTTTTTTTGTCACAAGAAGTTAAATGTTTTGATAGTTCTTGATTGTTAATGCATTATTTCTTTGAAGCAAGAATTTAATATGAATAGCGCATAAGCCAGAACATAAGGCGTCCCCGTATTTTTCAGATGAGAAAATTAAAAATTTCTATTTATTTATTTATAACAAAATTGATTATGCCATTTAGTTCTGAGGGGTTTAAGCAGAAATAACTATACATTATCCTGCTCAGAAATAATAAATTTAAAATTTAGTACCTTCTCTAAGAGGTAGAATTAAAGAAAAAGTATCTCACTTTATATCCCTGACAGCAAGTTGTTGGTTACAGATTAATTTCCTACCACGCTGAAAATACACAGTTTGTTCGTTACAATAACCAAGCTATCAATTTGTACAGGCAAACAAGAATTGTTTGTTATGAAAAATCATATTCTTGAATAAACTGTAATGCTAGATTGAGAGTTTTTTAATGTTAACGTAGTTGACACACATAATAATCACCATGCTTTCTTGAGTTAATAACTACGGTAAGTAAAAAAGTAAAGCTATTCCTGTAACATGCCGTGGAGGCCCATAGGGATGTGAGATGTTGAAATTCCCACATTTTCTAGACAATCGGCTCATAGATGGCGGTAAGGTTGTCAGCCTTACGCGCCGGCCGCCTTTTACCCCCAAGAATATTCCTGGTACTCATTTCTGTTAGAGGCTGAGTCGACCCCAGGGCCATAGTGCGGCTGGAAGGATTAGGCAAATTAAAAAAAAAAAACATCTGGATACGATCCCGCGACCTTCCGGCTTGTAGCATAGTGTCACAACCAACTACGCTACTAATAACTCCGAAAGAAATTTTAAAATGTTAAAACCTCTTTGCGTAGCAATAATTCAGTACTGAAAATGTTAAAGTTTTTTATGTAAAATATGAAAATTTGAAGTTTATAATTTTGTATTTTCTTCTTTTTTACAGGTAAGTTAAGCCCCTGTCTCCGCTGTCTTTTTTCCGAATTATCTGAGGATTTTCTGGTGTAGCGGCGCCTGCTGTTGTTTGCATCATTATCTGGGTGAGTAATGGTTCCGATATGGTAGGAGAGCTTCACTGAACACTTGCGGCAGTTATGTTAATAGCTAGGAGCTATGTATTACTGTTTTATGTTGCTCCATTTTTTCCTGCACTTATATACCTGATTGTCACATTTACGTTTTTTAAATTCGCTTAGCGGGGGGTGGAGTCCAACTGGGTCCACTCGGCACGGCGGCCACTGATTGGCCTATTGTAGCCTGCCCCAGGTGATTATGATGATGGAGAATTTGGTGGAATGAAGATTGGTAGGGGAAACCGAAGTACTCGGAGAAAACCAGCCCCAGAGCCACTTTGTCTACCACAAATCCCACTTGACCAGACCCGAGATCGAACCCGGGCCGCCGCGGTGGGAAGCCAGCGACTAACCGCTTGAGCTATGGCGCGGCCTCACATTTACATAACTGCATATGTATTCATGTGTGTATGCAATATATGTAGATACATAAATTCAGATGTACCAAAGAGGGCGTATGTACTTCAGAAATTTGAGGTTTGTGGGATAGTACAATTTCTTTCAAGTGAATGTGAGATTTGCGGAAGCGAAATTTGACCTTTAAGCGTACGTTTGAATTATTCTACTTACCACTTTACTACTCACAGTAGCCAGCTGATGCAGGTTTCTTTCCCTCCTTTACGGTTGGAAGGGATATGATCCGTAATGTAACACACAAAATTATCAATGGCGTTCTTTGGGTTTAAGGCAAGGCTTTAACCCCACTGCTTTTCAACTGTGCTTTGGAATATGCCATTAGGAAGGTCCAGGAAAATCAGGTGAAACTGAAATTAAATGGGATATACCAGCTGCTGATTCTCGCCGATGACTTGAACCTACTGGACGATAATAGAGATACCATAAACAAAAAACACACAAACTTTGAATCCAGCAGGGAGGCTTGTCTAGAAGTAAACGCAGATATAATTAAGTACGTGGTGCAATCCAAAAGTTCCCCAAATATACTAAAAAAAACGTATATGTTGCAGACTTATCTCCAGAATGCAGGGTAAAATCATGACAAAGATAGCTAACAGATATTTTGATAATGTGGCACAGTTCAGATATTTGGGAACGAATAAAGCAAATCAAAACTTGATATGGGAGTAAATTAAGAGGAGATTGAACTCGGGTAATGCTTACTACCATTCAGCCAGAAGCATCTGTCTTCTTGTTTACTGACTAAAAACTTAAAAAATTGAATATACAAAACTATAATTTTGTCTGTGGTTCTGTATGGGTGTGAAACTTGGTCTGTGACGTTACGGGAGGAACATATACTGAGGGTGTTTGAGAACAGGGTGTTGAGGAGAATATTTGGACCGAAGAGAGATGAAGTGACAGGAGGTTCGAGAAAACTGCATAATAATAAACTTCATAACTTCTCAAAGTATAATTAGAATAATCAAGTCATGGAGCATGAGATGGGCAGGACATGTAGCACGATCCGGGAAGAAGAGGAATGCATATAGGATATTGGTGGGAAATCCAGAAGGAAGACAAAAACGTAGATAGGTGGATAGTATTGAGATGGATCTTAGACAGATAGGATTGGATTACGTGTATATGGACTGGATTGATCTGGCTCAAGATAGGAACCAGTTGAGGGCTCTTGCGAACACGGTAATGAACTTTTGAATTCCATAAAATTTGGGGAAATTCTTGAGTAGCTGCACAATTGTCGGCTTCTTAAGGTGGGCTTAGCTCCATAGAATAACATTTTTTTCGATATATGGCAATAAGTTGTAAAATAAACAAAACAGATGCGTGGGGGAAGACATATTGTGAAGGCACTCACAATTCACGGATGTAAGGACGCAACACGTTCTATGTGCTGTAGCTTCCCGGACACCAACAACGACTGTCAAAACCAATACACCGTTTTATAAATATGCTGCTCTGTCGGCAAGCCAATGCAACAACTGCGATGGGCAGACACGCTCTGTTCGTGTAACATCACACCAAAGGTTATGGCTTGCATAAGATACTAGTGTCATGGGCTGAAACACCGTGTAGTCTTGAGGACGGATACTGACGTTTCAGAGGAACATGGTGGAGGCAATATATTTCTACCTAATGTCGGTATCGCCCCGTAAGAAGACGCGGTGTCAGAACCCACAAGACTCCGATGTGAACAGTCACTGCAGTGAAAACTTCAATTTTTACGTGGCTTGCTCTAAGAAAGCTGTCGGTGTTGAAGTACATAACATGTACTATCTTGAAGAAAGTAGTCTCTTCGGATTTGGCACCGTGTTTATGTGGTGTTAACCGACGTTTCGGAGGAACGTATCGCCTACATCTTCAGCGGTCTCTTCGCTTGCGGATTTCTTATATTTTTCCTTCTACCCTGAAGATGGAGGCGATACGTTCCTCCGAAACGTCGGCTAACATCACATATACACGGTGCCAAATCCAAGAAGACTGCTTTCTTCATAGTCACCGCTGTGAAGGCCTCAAATCTTACATGTACTATCTTCTTTACGAGAATTTTATAAAGGCCTACAGATTGCATTTTGTTTTATTTTTATTTATCACTTCACACTCAGTCAAACTGCAAAATGAGGAACTTCATATTTTGTACTCTTCTCCAAGTATAATTACAATAATCAAATTAACGAGTATGAGATGGGCAGGGCACGTAGCACAAATGGTGGAGAAGAGGAATTCGTATAGGATATTGGTGGGTAAGGCAGAAGGAACGAGACCACTGGGAGGACCAAGAAGTAGGTGGGTGGACAATATTGAAATGTATCTTAGAGAGATAGGATGGGATGGTATGGATTGGCTCGGTCTGGCTCAGGATAGCGACCAGTGAAGGGCTCTTGTGAACACGGTCATGAACCTTCGGGTTCCATAAAATTTTGGGAAATTTTTTAATAGCTGCACAACTGGCGGCTTCTCAAGAAGGGCTCAGCTCCATGGAGTTAGTTACTTTGTATTGGAGACAGTACGTTTTATATGACTTGAATATGATTTTTCAAATATTATTGGGTTGAATTTCATTCTTTTACGTTATTAATCTGCGCTTCTTTTTATAAGCGAAATTAAAAACGGAAAAGCAAAACGTAACTCCCACTGTCTCCATCCATTAACGTTTTTCTTCTTTTTCTTTTTCTTCTTCTTTTTTTTCTTTTCTTTTTTTTTTTAGTTTTCTCGCCGAAACTGCTCACTTGTTTTGGCACGCCCATGCAGAAATTTATGTTACTGACGTATACTTCAAGTATATAAAAGTTTGGTATAGCAGAGGATTAAGTGTCGCCACATTTAGACCACTTTATAATACCTTTATATTTTTGGTGCAGTTTATTACTGAAAAATAAGAAGTGGAATATTTGGCAGACGTGCGTTTCCTCTTCGGTGACAAATCTGTCACCAGATCATTCGTCATTGTTTTGGTATGTTACGTAGCGAGAGCGGGAAATGATGTACCAATTTAGAGTCTATATATACTCCCGTGTCTAATTCCTGAGCGAGACGAGCAGGTGGAATTCTCTGCTATACTGGGTGTTCAAAACTAGTCGCATCCCACTGACGAAAAATTTCCATTTGTTTCGGTTCATTATTTTCAAAATTGGTGCAGTTTTCGAAAAAAATATTCATGTTAGAAATATAATTAGGGGCCCCGCTTATGGTACATGTCGTTTTAATTCTGAATAAATTTCGTCTGCACTGCGAAATATTGATTTTTGGTAGTGTTTGTGTTGAAACCAATATCGTTTGCAGTTGAATTGATTCCTCAGCAAACAGATTTGATTACCGTAAATACAATGTATTGAAAAATAAATTAAATATATTTACTCGTCATATTTTTTTTTTCCTTTGGCGCTACAGCCCCTGTATGATCCTCGGCCTACCTCCATGAAAATTTCCGTTTTACTTCGGTTTGCTAGATCTTAGACTCCTTGGGCGTGTGACCAGCTCGTCGCAAGGCCTCTACCTGTACACAAACACTGATTATCTATTTCTTGTATGGGATTCTAACCCATGATCCCGGCTTCGGTGTGAGCGAAGACAGCACATGCCTCAGACCGTTCTGCTACCGTGACAGGCCACTCGTCATATTAATAATATTTATTATAATTCCTACTTTGAAGCATGTTAATAGAAATTAACACCAGTTTGCCCCGAAAGAGTGGTTATTTCTCAAACAATCGGCGAAATAATAAAACCGTACATCAATTGGTCAGTCATAAATTTTCACTTGTCACTAAACCCATATAAACTGTACAATACAATATAAAGTTTACTGTACGCTTTGTTTTGAAGTTTGAGAACTCGATGCTGTAGTTCACAAAAAATCCCATAGATGGAACACATTGTCCTAGTACGAGGACCGAAGGATAAAGGCCGGATGGGCATTATCTGGGCCATTTTTGTATATATATATATGTGTGTGTGTGTGTGTGTGTGTGTGTGTATAAAAAGACCAAAAGGCAACAACGATTGGGCATTCTGTATGAGAACATAAGAAAAAAGAATACCCAACCTCAGGTACAGAGCTCTTAAAACTAGAGGAAAAATGACTTGTGCAAGGCGTGTTACTCGATAAACAAAGTTCTTAAATTTATTTTTAAAAAAGGAAAAGAACTCTATATACAAAATAGTAATAGCATATTCTTAGAATTGAGAGAGATATTCAAAAATCGCAACTTGACCGCTGTGATAGAATAAGTTATTTATAAGAATGTGCTACAGAGGGCCGAATGGGCATTGCCTAGGCCCTGTTTCTATATACATGTTTTTTGAATAAAAAATAGATATCTTTTCCAAACCGAAAAGCATTTCAAACAGTTTTAAATAGAACAGTGATTACTTCAGCCATTCTGTGAACAAGGGTTAAATTTTTAAAGTTGTAAAGGCTTCCAAACAAAATTATAATGCAGGGAAACCAGGGCTGCCTACAGGTATATATGTACCTAATTATCACATCCAATATTAACAAAAAAAAACACAAAATACATATTTCAGTAATCTTCTCTAAATAAGCATTCTCTCGTTAGCAGATCCACCCACTGACGGAATTAGTACTGCCTGCAACCAACGCATGCGCTCTCAAATCGCACACATTAAAGTGCTATTGTGTAGAGAGATTTTCCTTTTTTGCCGAGTGAAGTGCGGCCCCTGGATCACCGCTACTGGCTTAAAATATTTATTGATTTTTTAAGTTGTTTGACGTCACTTCAAGTGCAGAAAGTTTGTAGGGAGAGAGATTGGAAGATTAATGATGTAAAAGTAAGGATCTGAGAGGAGAGGGATATGTTAATTCTCACACACTGTTCCAGCAGGCATCTTGAGCTGCTAAGAAAAATCGCGAGAATTTTCAGGATATGTAATAACCTTGACAAGGCACTTCCCTGTTGAATGCCGCCGGTATATCGCAGGCCAACGAATTGCCCGTAATTTTCCCTACTCTTATTCTATCCATTGTTGTAATGGAAAATGCGCACAGGAACATGTCTGTGTCACTCGTAAAATGGAACTGAAGTTACATTTACTCAGCTTTCTTATTGTGTCATGACGCCTGAAAGCCGGAACAGCGGAACCAGAGTAGACATTCATTGCTAAGCAACGGCTCGGTAAACAAGTTCCCACGGCAAGGAATCACCAAGCAACCATCAAGGTATTTTTGAGCTATAATGATGGAAACGGCGTTTTCTGTTGGATCTGCCTCGAGGCTATACAATGAGGATCCAAGGGGTCGCGAGTCCCAAGGGACTCAGACCCAAGAAAGACTGCGCTGGCAAAGGCCAGTACATATACACAAGATAAACCCGTCCTCTCGTCAGAGAGGGCGCCCAACAAAAACAAGACCGTAACTATCAAAGATTAATAAATATCTGGTTATGAGCCCCGACACCAAGACTTACTGACTGACCGTCAGTCGCAATGTGACTTTGACTTTGACTTGAGTTTGAGATAGAATTGAGGGGTCTCTGGAGATGGCAGCCGAAAGTGATGGAGAAGAAACGGCAAGAAAGGAATTAGGTTGTGCGAAGAAGACTTCTTGTATGCTGCAGTTAGAGTGAGACTTGTGTAATCCGTTGCCGGGATACGACTAATGAAGGAGGACCCTAATGTGCGTGTAACGGTGATCTATAAAGAGTGTAGATCAGCGATAGTGCCGTTTCACTTGTAGGTACGAGCTGAGTGTATAATGCAATAAATCCATTCATCCAATCCAAATCCCGCTAATAGTCACACCCCTAAATCACATGACAATATACTATTGTTACCGAGCAAATTACCTTAGCAGTAACACGTCTGTCTCGGTTACTAGCCATCCTCCCACCGCGGCAGCCCTGGTTCCATCCCAGATAAAATCACATGGGATTTGTGGTGGACAAAGTGACACTGGGGCAGATTAACTCCGAGTACTCTGGTTCCCTTGCCAATTCCACCGACTGCTCCACACTCATCATCCATCATCCGGGGCTGGTACAGTGGGCAAATTAGTGGCAGATGTAGCGAGTTGACTCAGTCACTCACCGCCCCACAAAATATTTTGATTATTCCAATTTTGTGTCTCTACCCTCTCAGCAATCTTCCTGACTCAGATATGTCATCGTTCTTCCAACTGTTAATTGAAAATTCCGAAATCTGCCACGCCTCTCTTCAAACGTAATTTGTACAGCGTTAGGTGACTTCTTGATTTAGTGAATTGTGGTTCAGAAACTTTGGCCGTATCTTTATCTTTCCGTGAGAATTTCTGTTCTATCTTCGACACGCCATTCTAGAACGTTCACTCCCTCATTTCCTTACCCTTTGTGCCTCTATTCTTCCGCTGTATTTTTGTTCCTTATTTTTCCTTTTTCCTCATCTTTCAATTTAAAATTCTGTTTTAGCGACCGCTTCTTTAATATGTTCCCTTCCCGCTTTCAAGATGTTTTATGGGTTTCATATTCTTCTTTCTGTCACTTCCTTCTTTTTATCTCATCTTTTAGGTCAAAGGCGGCTTCAGAAATCAATTTCTTCTTTTTGATTAATTTATCCTAGCTTCTTGTACGGCTTGAAATCAGTTACTCTGAAGTTCTACGTAGATGACTGTTACTCTTTACGAGGGTTATGTAATTTCACGTCCACAGACGAGTGCATCTCTCCCTCATAACTCACCCTCACCCACAGCAATTGAAGGGTGTACTCACGTCATTGCGAAGACATAACCCAAGTCAGACGCGAAAAAGAACGGCTCCCCTGTTGCAATGTATATCATAGTGTCCTTATTTAAACAAAAATGAAAGTAGGCTTATGCAATATTCATGCTCTCTGTATGTGAATTCTCTCCTACATTAACTTTCAAACACTTGACTCAATATTTATGAAAATTTATATATATATCGTGGCACCTGAGTTCACCTCAACGACCTACTTCATAAATCCCTATCATCCATCTGTGTATCTGTATCCCTCTTGTCGTTGCTAGGCAACGGCTCGATAAAATGTATCTCTCCCTTCATTGCAAGGCAAAATATCAGTAAATATGCTCTCGCGGTTACGAATGAACATAGAAGAATTGTTGGAAGCGCTTGCGTGTGGCTCTACTTGTATCCCCTACCGTTGCTAGGGAACAACTCGGTAAAGACGTTTCCTAGCCAACGAAGAAATGTTGTAGGCGCCGTTTCCTATGCTATTGTTGTCATATCAAAGGAAAATGGTCGATTGGTTTTCCCCATAACTTCTTGTATACATTTGGGGTTGACCGTTTGAACTCTCGCCCCAGTTGTATTAAACCAATTACTTTATTATGTTCATGTTTGGCAAGAGTACACTGAGCAGACCGGGTTCGAATCTCTGCTGGGTTACCGACTATCTTTCCTGATATTTTTCGTGGTTCGTCTTTGTCTTCCAAGGCGATTGTACCGATTGCTCAAGAACTTCCCAACTAATAATGTAACCTGAAAGTTCATTACCCATGTTCACCATTGCAGACATTTCTTTTTTCCTTTAGAGCTACAGCCCCAATTTGGGCCTTGGAAACCTCCATGAAACTCTCCGTTTCACTTCGGTTTACTATTCGTAGATCTTAGACATTTGGTAGGACTCCTTGGACGGGTGATCAGCTCGTCGCCAGGCCTCTACCTGTACACAAACACAGAAAAGTGCACACATACACAAACACTAAACATCAATGTCTTTAGTGGGATCCGAACCCACAATCCCGGCTTCTGAGCGAGGGAAGACAGTACGTGCCTTAGACCGTTCGGCTACCGTGTCCGGCCCAGTGTAGACCTACTTTACCAAATGTCCTTTCATCGTGTAGTGGCTCCGGAGAAGAAAATGCGGACAGATTGATTTAATTGTCTAAATATATATTAATTTTTAGAGTAAATTTTCATGTTATTTATTGCTAGTGGGGTGGGACTAAGTCCCTTATACTGCGGCCACTTCTGGCCTGTTGTACCAGCCCCAGATGATAGGTGAGGGTGATTGAGGAGCAATTGGTGGAATGAAGATTGGCAGGGGAAACCGAAGCACTCGGAGAAAACCTGCCCCAGCGCCACTTTGTCCGCCACAAATCCCACTTGACCAGACCCGGGATCGACCCCGGGCCGCCGCGGTGGGAAGCCAGCGACCAACCGCTTGAGCTATGGCGCGGCCCATATTTCCATATAAGAACATATACAGTCCTTTGCATGTCTTTGTAAAGTCAGCATCACTTAGCAGCATAGCACACGTGTCCGTTATGTAGAAGGGTTGGGGGGGGGGATAGTTCTCACATGCTGCAAGAAGTCAGACTGAATTAATGAAGAAGAAGGAATAGTAATACGAGGAAGGCGCCTTTGACTTGAAATATTATGCCCTGACGGTATATCATAGATGTGAAAAATTAAGTTACAAGTTGGCCTGACGTCGGAAACAAGTGGTATAAAACAGCTTCATGTTGTTAGCGAATGTTAGGTTGGCCAAACAGAATTTTAAATTGCCATCCTCGGGCTAGAAGAGCAGTGCACAAGAAGAAGATGAAACATTTTAGTCTTTTATGAGCTCTAAGCCGTGTGTCGAGGTTTAGTGCTTTGAGATGGAGAACCTCAAGATTATGAGATTCCTGCAAGCAAGCATCTCAATTCGTTATTTATGAAGCGAATACTGGGATAGTATCCTGAAACTTTTGAGATCCTCCCCACTAGAATCAATTTCTGCAGTTATTACCACGATACATAGCACATTCAGTTTGGACCTCGTCGTTATAGAATGTATGAAATCAATCACTCGAGTAAACCGGCTTCCAATTTCAACCTGTCGTTACTTCTTCCATCAGTCATTCGTTTCTCAGCGCCCCCACAGACGGCGTGAAAGCGACGAACCTGCACCCTCCGGCATTCACGTAGAACGAAACACGTCAGTCTTCCTCTAACTCGCTGCTTCACCCACCTACTCGCACACTGAGTCAGTCACTCGCTCACTCATTATCCCACCTTCTTATCCAGTCAATTCACCGCCTACTGAACAACTCATCCACTCGCCCTTGCACTCGTCTACACATCCGGTCATTTGCCCTACTACACTCGCTCACTGACCGACACAGACGCTCAATTACCAGTCACTCACTTGCACACATGCTCTCCCAGACACTCACTTAACTCACTCTATTCATCCACATGCTCACCCAGACGCTGAATTAACAGTCACTCGTTCACCCGCTTACTTAAGCCGCTCATTCACTCTCATGCTCACCCAGACACTCACTTAAGCCACTCATTCACGCTAATGCTCACTCAGACATTCACGTAAGTCACGCCTTCACCCACATGTTGACCCAGTTGCTGACTTAAGTCAATCATTCACCCACATATTCACCCAGACGCTGACTTAACAGTCACTCATTCATCCCTAGGCTCAACCAGGCACTCACTTAAGTCACTCATTCACCCACACGCTCACCCAGACACTCACGTAAGCCACTCATTCACCCACACGCTCGCCCAGACGCCCACTTAACAATCACTTGCCCAAATATTCATATATTCATTTGCCCTTTCGCCCGCCTAATCATCCGTTTCCCAATTCTGTTTCGTAAGGAAACAACGATTAACCAACTGAAGCAATATTCAGAATACAGTAAAACTTGGTTATAGCAACATCGGTTTCTGCGACACCTTGTCTATTGCGTCAAATATTCAATGGTACGAACAGTTCCTCATAAAGCAACTGTTTTTATACCTTGCTTAGTACGACATGCACAAATGCATCAACCTCGTATGTAACGTCATTTTCATTCCTGAATTTCTCTGATATGGACACTGAACGTAATTTAGAAAGTGTGTATTGGGCAAGTAACAGGAAACAGATGAAGATAACTGATTACTGTACTCGTATCTAGGTACAGTAAGGCACAACAATTGATGTAATCTACTGTAATTTGGTGAGTAGGCCTACCTTTAATATACAGTATTAGTGCGGTGTGTATTGTCAGTGAAAAGCGCTGTAATATGTCTTTGATATTACACATTTGGGCAATTCCACGTTAATGTTACGTTAGTCTGTACTTAACTACGTATTTCACTAAAAAATGCAACATTTTAACTCGGTTTTTGGTAGATTTTTACGTGACTAACATAAGGCTACTGTGGAAGTGCCCATTTCGGTTACAACGACATTCGTTTATAACGACACTATTTTTAGGTCCCTTTGATGACGTTATAACCAAGTTCTACTGTATTTACATTTTGTTCTATATTGGCGTTGGGAATTTGTAGGTCAGGTGATGAACTACAACTTCCGAAACTGTTTGTTTGTATTAAAGGTAAAGGTAAAGTTGCCCCCTGCGCTTAATTAATTGAACACCACGCCATGAAGTAGTATGGGGGCGTGGAGGTATAGCTTTATCTCGCTAGAGAGAGCTACCGGTACTGGGTATCAGTATTCTAACGCAATGTGTGGGCGTATTGGAAGTTTCAGCAGGGACCTAATTTCTTTTGCCTTTTTATTTCAGTCACAAAGATTTATTATTTGAGATAAGTATAAAATTGCCATGAAGTATGTAGCTTTATTAATGATTAAATAATCATACAGCGAAATGTTTCGGCCTCAGTTTACCATCTTCAGAGACAACAAACGTTACAAAATTTATATTTTGAAATATTTGAATTATTGAAGTTCAGCATAAACGCATGAAACATTTATAGTTAGTTATATGCTGAGGTCACTGGTGGACGTAGGCAGATGCTTTTGCCCTGAGCACTAATGAAATGTATTTTTATGTGCCTCAAGGACATCTAAACATACTGAAAGATCAGCGCTGTCGAGGTAAGCCAGCAAGCATCGAGTGACTAATCGGTGGTTCGGCAACCAGTGGTGGATGTGCGTGGGAGATCTCTAGCCGCCCGGTATCCCTGTAATTAAGCGTGCTAACTTGTTCCATACACCGTTCTTAATCTGACCGTATGGAATGGAATAAAACTGAAGTATCATGTACCGGACTGGCTGTTACTTATACAAAATAAATTAATTTTATCACTCGTTTGAATTACAGATTGAGTCCCAGCTGGCTGAGTGTGGGGGCGAATGTGTTCTCACAGACCTGTCCTATCATATTGTAACCATTTACATAAATTAATATGAACGTTTCAACTGTGTTCATTATTATCGCAGAGAAACTTGGCTGAAGAGGTAATGCTTGTGATTTGTATTTGAGAGATATACAGTTCGAATAACGTCAGGGACGCTATCATGACTGAGGGCTTTCGTGGGATTCCCCAGTCTCTCCAAGCAAATTTCGGGATATTACTTTAAAATTAGCCATGACCTCTTCCTTTCACATGCTTTCTGATTCCTTATTCACTATCATCCAATAATTTGACTCTATATTTTCGCCTGAATATAGGAGTGTACTATGTTAATATCAGTTTTCAGTTAATTTGAGCTTGACTTTAAAAGTTACTTAGAACTCAACTCTTTAGATAATTTGATACTTGCAAGTAAGATAAACGTATGGAAGAGTGTGGGGGTAGTGAAAAACAAAGTGGTTAATCAGAGAAGTGCATTATCAGATTTTCGCCCGAAAGCGAAGATGGTAAACTCCAAAATTCGGGCACCGCAGATATATTCAGTCAGTGAGAGCACTGAAAACGAGGAATAAACAAATCGTGTTTTTATCAGCCCCATGCAACGCATTATTTTCGTGGGTCGAAGAGTTGTTTTAGTAAAGAAAGAATCTCGGGTAAAACATAAATTCTTTGAAGCATGGTGGTATTATTTATTGCTAGTGGGGTGGGACTAAGTCCCTTGTACTGCGGCCACTTCTGGCCTATTGTACCAGCCCCAGATGATAGGTGAGGGTGATTGTGGAGCAATTGGTGGAATGAAGATTAGCAGGGGAAACCGAAGTACTCGGAGAAAACCTGCCCCTGCGCCACTTTGTCCACCACAAATCTCTCTTGACCAGACCCGGGATCGAACCCGGGCCGCCGCGGTGAGAAGCCAGCGACTAACCGCTTGAGCTATGGTGCGGCCAAGCATGACGGTAAATATATTTACTACCTTCTTCAACATTAAAATACCCCTCAGTTTTCCACCCGTATTCTTCATGTTTGGTATACCTTTCAGAAGAAGCAGCGGTTAGTTCCCTCTACAGCATTGACCGGTTTTCTGTGTGTTTCCTGTGAGGTAGGAACTGGATATATAAATATCCATACGACATTCGAGCTTCATAGGGTTCGGTTTATCTGATGTATCAATTTCTGTTGTCACCGAAGTTGATATTGCATCTCTGCCTTATTTTAAGTGGGCAGTTATATATAATAGGATGAAGGGAAGCCGAACCTCCCTGATTACCTTGTAAACTGATTGTCAGGAAAAATATCAGATTAAATTTACCTCGCCAAGTGTTGGTGTTCGCTGCGAAACGCAATATCAGGTTGAAATTACCGAACATGTATTCCAGTAAAGAGAGGGTTGTTAAGCGACAGAAGGATGTAAATCGGCCGTATTGCTCCCTGAATTAACGTACCCATTTCCATCTCATTAGCTACTCAGACTCAATATGTATGACGTCACGTCCATCTCAGTGCAGGAATGGAATATGAATGTGTAGTACCTTTGGTCTTCGCTGAATGAACTCTCGGTTGTGTACCACATACTTTAGGAGTATTTATAACAACTGTTCCATATCTGTGACACTGATATGACTTTAATGTCTTTAATTAATTTGAACAACTTGGAAAACCTGGGAGTGTATGGGAGGCTAATATTAAAAAGGATCTTAGAGAATTATAGTGTGAAATTGCACATTTATTGAGGGTCTGTTCGCATTATGGTACATCGGAAAATGGGAACGGATAATAGAACACACGATCTAGCCTGTTCCGATCTCTTCCAAGGACTTCCCTAGTTCTTTGGCTTTATAATGTAGAATATATTTCGGTGTTCTTGCATCAGTCATTTTAACTAGATGGCGTGTTCTCTTGTACTTTTGCTTCTTTTATAAAATTATTTTAAATTTTCCAGAATGAATGCTTGGAATTTACAACGAATTTGACCTAGAATTAGGCGTATTTTACTCTGCACGTAAATTATTTCTACATTAATGGATTAGGAACGACTGAGAGCCAACAGAACAGCCGTCACTATAATGGGTAAACGTATGACAAGCCTTGAAACCGTGTCAGTGGGTTAGTAACAAAATTCGTTCCGAGATTTTGCGTATGTTTCACCATTTTGATTTAACTAATATGACTTTGAACCTTATCTCCGATACTCAGTGTGTCAGATATGTGTTAAATTGGCTCCGGAAATTGGAGAGTACATCAGAAAATTGAAGTTGTTTGAAGCGCGATGCGGTCGTTTGTGTAAAAGCGACTCATGAAGAGTGAATCACCTGATACCAAATTTTAAGCGTCTGTGTTGGCAGTGTATTGGACTGTTTTGACACGGCATTTGTTGCGCTTGTATATGTATATATACCGCCTCTGTGGTCTAGTGATCAGAGTTCCTGGCTACAGATCCAGAGGTCCGGGTTCGATTCCCGGCGCTATCAGATTTTCTGAGAAGTAGTGGGTCTGGAACGGGGTCCACTTAGCCTCGTAAGGATAATTGAGGAGATATTTCAAGGAAATAGCAGCTCCGGTCTAGAAAACAGAAATTAACGGCCGTGGGGATTCGTTGCACGGACCACGCGACACCCTCTGTCCGCTAGATTTGGCACTAACTTGGCCGACAAGCGGCGGTCGCTCAGTCGGTCGGTATAGTTCGCTTGCGGACTAAATTCACGGAGTATATGTATATAAACCGAACTTAATATTTCAGAATGTGATGGCAGGAAAGTTTGATCCTGTGGAAAAGAGTTGAACTAAAAAAAGAGACGAAATAACCTAACGTGGAGCTTCCCTGTTCTTTTGTTTATTTCGGTCTGCACAAATTTCTCAAATGTACTGTACGTTAAGTATTTTTTGAAGTCGGGGTGGCTCAGTCGGTATAATGAAGGGTTCGATTCCTGGCAGTGCAAGAGTTTTCTCTTCTCCACAGCGTCCAGGACAGATATAGGGGTTACTCAGCCCACTATTTAAAGATTGCCGGCGGCTCTATCCCTGAGGGTAAAGCCAATTGACCTAATCCTTCCAGCCGCACTATGGCCGTGGGTTCGAGTAAGCCTCTAACAGAAATGAGTACCAGGAATCTTCCTGGGGATTATAGTGCTACTGGTGCATAAGTCTAACCTTGCCGCCACCTGATTCTCTAGATAACATGGGAACCTCGACGTCTCACAACCCTATGGGCCTCCACGGAATGTTACAGGAATAGCCTTATCTTTCCACCTTTGCTTAGTCCCGGCTTCTGTCGTCATGTCGACTGAATGATTTGAAGGAAAGTTGTCATCACGTGTTGTGAGATCTTGGTTCCTTGTGTAGCATTTCTACCGCGTTCGCTAGACCCGTACACTCGTCTGCCAGGCTGGCCGCCTGCCTCTGGCCTGCTGTTCTCCCAGCCAAGCATTCTATCCATTTCGTTTATTGATTACGGGGACAAAAAAGTTAAAAATATCCAGTTCGCTGCAAAACAATCCCTTTAAATTTAATTGTAAAATGATTTCCACGTTCTAACTACGAGAGCTTGACATGCCTAATGGATGAATATACACAGCATAGATGTATATAATGTTGCTGTGCTAGCTGCGGTCTCCATTTAATGCTGAGGACTCTTATGAAGATGGTGTTGCAAGTTTATATTGGAGATTCTAAATTCGAATATCAACCTTGATACCGTATATCTTGGCTTAGTTTTTTTGGGGTTTTCTCGGTGTCTTCCAGTAAGTTTCTGTATAAAACCTCATATTAGTCCACAACAGATTCCTTACAGATCCCTTCCGATTCATTATTCCCAGATCTACCTATCATTCGATGCTGTACCGTGCAGGGTATGAGCACCTGACAGCCTTGTTAAATATTAAGCAGTATTTATGAATCTCACGGTTTTTGGACACCATCTTGTTTACTTTTCAAAACAACTTTCGGAGACAGAATTCTGTCAGCATCTTCAGGTAAAGCCTTGGGACTAACTCTATCGTTTTGGCCCAACTGAGTAGGTTTTTACTTGAAGACGGAGGCAGAATCAAGTATCCGAAACGTTGTGTTTTGAAAAATAAATAAGATGGTGTTTTTAGATTAAAACAGGAGGACGGATAATGTCCAGAAACATAATATTTATACTGATGTGCCATCGTCACAAACTTTAGGTCTTAAATACATACAAAGCTGTTTATGTTATATTTTATTTACTTGTACAGTAAAATGCCGTTTATCCGAATTATCAATTTACCAAATCATCACAGCCAAGGAACGCGTCTGCTAAACAGACATAATGGTTGGAATTTTTAAAATGAAATATTTGAAAATGTTAATTTATATTTACAATAATTGTTTTTTTATGTTTCACCTGTTTTAAAAATTGTTTAGTTTCTGTTATTAGAATAGTACATTACATTATAATAGCGTTGTAAGAGTATTTGTTTCGTAGATAAGAATTTATTCTAAATATCCGAATTTTCGATTGCCCGAATCAATTTTTTCACTGATTAATTCCGATTATCGACATTTAGCTGTAGTTTATTTAGCGGTTTTCCCATCTTTTTTTAAGAGACTGAGGAAACCTGCGAAAAACATCAATCAGAATTTTCGGCGTCACGGCAGACATTTTAATCCGTCATCTCCCGAATACGTATCCGAATGTTACCATCTGAGCCACCGGTGTCGCAGAGTATGATGTCATTAATAAAATACATCCATATTAAGATTCTGTTGGATCGAAAATACGATATTAAACACAGATAACGAAAAATAAAGGTTGGAGGCAGGACTAGAACATTGCAGAACAAACGGGTTAGCTAAACACGAACAGTTGGATATGTAGTTCTAACAGGTAACGAGGGATAGCATTTAACGTGCATCGCAAACATTGCTCAGCACAGCCCCAGACGGTACGATTCGCAAAAGGAACAAGTTTAAGCCCGGATCATGAAGTTAGTCGATTTCTGTAATCCCAGATCCAATGTGCTGCAGGTTAGGTCTGGCTTGTTCCGTCTGAAGCATCCTAGAAATGTAAGACTGTGTTTCGAGCGAGACCATCTGTATTTTTTTGTAATTCACTACTGAGTGGTGTTCTATTTATGGGGGGGAAGACTGGACAAAAATATCAACTGGCATATGACTGTAGCTGAAAACAAAGGATAAAAAATAAATAACAAGTTTATACGAAAAAACAAAAGCGAGAAAGGATAATAAATAAATTAAATCTAAAAATAAAAAAAAACATGACGGTATTTACTTGTACAGGAAATTACGTATTCACAGTTGGGAAACTATTCAAACACACTGCTATCTATTTATTATTCTCTTAGTGGAGGGTGGAGTCCGACTGAATCCACTTGGCACGGCGGCAACTGATTGGCCTATTGTACCTTCCCCGGGTGATTATGTTGATGGAGAATTTGGTGGAATGAAGATTGGCAGGGGAAACTGAAGTACTCGGAGAAAACCCGCCCCAGCGCCACTTTGTCCACCACAAATCCCACTTAACCAGACCCGGGATCTAACCCGGGCCGCCTCGGTGGGAAGCCAGCGACTAACCGCTTGAGCTATGTCGCGGCCGCACTGCGGTCTAGATTGAATTTAAAACAGCGAAAGCAGTTAAAGACATATTCAGTACAACTCCAAACCCAAATGAATACTCTCATGTTTCAGGGGTTCCCTGTTCTGGATTGATTGATTGGATTTATTGGCGCTTCTTTGCAGTTACAACCAACTACGCTACCGCGTGACCCATTTCGTTTCTTGTACTTGCAGGCATTTTAAAAGCAGCAACAAACGATGTCAGAAGATTGAACGAAACGTAAGAACTTTTATACCTATAATATATAGGCATCCGCATTTTTAAACTCTTTCGTCTTTACGACACGTCACATTATTATTACAAGATCCTTAGCTGGTGTAAACCAAGTTTCCTTTCCTGTTGAGTCTCTGAAGATTGCCGCGGAGGGTCATATAAACGGTTGGATTATTTGCTTTGGGCTTCTTTACACTGGGCGGCTTGTCATTCCCAGACATGTGAATACAACTGGAGGGAAACTCCGTAGATTCACTTCTCCTTATTAATCCCCAAGTTAAAAAGGTAAAGATGTCTCTGTGCTTGACTAATTAAGCACTATGCCATGAAGGCGTATGGGGGAATGGATTTATAGATCCACATTTTCTTGACCTCGACCCTAGCTGGAGGTGAGTGGTAAGCCTCACGTCCCGGCCGCTTTACTCCCTGGGAAATAGTCCCCGGTACACATTGGATACGAGATTGGGTGCACCCCTAAGCCGGTCTGGACGAAGTGAAGAAGAGAAAATTATTGACTCTACGGGGACTCGAAGTCCGACCCCTCGATCGTCCAGCCCATAACCAGTCGCTATTCCGACTACGCTATCCCGTTATTAATGTAGGTTATCTGTGTATTCAGCAGTCTGTCTCGTAAACTCACCTTTATGTTGTTAATGTGCACGGGGTCCTTTGTGTCTGTTATTATGGAAGTTTACTACGTGCAGACACGAATATTTTACCTGAAGTACCTCTATTTGTATTTCTTTTTACTAAACATAAATAGCTCCTATCACGGTGCCCGCGTGGTCCAAAGCATGAATTGTATTCGCTCGCTCGAACACTGGGATCGTGGGTTCGAATCCCACTCAAGGAAGGATGTCTGTGTTTGTGTTGTCCTGTGTGTAGGTAGCGGCCTTGTGACGAGCTGATCCCCCGTCAAAGGAGTCGTATCGTCTGTATAAAAAGGATTACTGAAGAAGAGGCCAGGGCCCAACAAAGGGCTGTAGACCCACTGATGATTGAAATGAATGAAAACAGGAACAGTGGGATCAATATATATATATATATATATATATATATATATATATATATATATATGTGTGTGTGTGTGTGTGACAAGATACAGTTTATGATTGGTTGTGTGTCTTGCATGAATATGGTTCTTTTGTAGTATTTAAGAGGAAAACTGAAAACCGAGAATTGCGCCTTTTAATGCGTGACTCTGGGTATAGAATTACGGATCATTTACGTGACAAGACACAATGCAGTGCATTCCAAACACTTGCTTAAGAAGACGGAATCCCAGGCTGCGGAAACAAGAGGCATGATCACGTCTTAAGTTTGGACTCTTCAAGACTGGTCCGAAAAGTTAGGAAATGCTATTTAGGCAGGGCGAAAAGATGTTGGAAGACCGAGAGGATAGTCTTTGGGACGGAACCGACTAATAAGAAGCCTGCCTTCAAGTGGACGGTGATGTTATTAGTTAACGAGAGGACTTACAGATGGCACAAACAGACGGCTGGGGGTGGTACCTACGCTTCGTCGGTAACGCAGTCTCTTTCTTTGTCAAGAAAAGATATATTACGTGCAAAGGTCCCTGCCGTGGCTCAGTGAGTTGGTCGCCGTCTCCCCAACGCGACGACCCGTGTTCAATCCCAGGTCAATCCATGTGGAATTTGTGGTGACAAAGTGGCACTGGGACAGGTGCCTTTCGAGTTCTTCTCTTTCCCCTGCCAGTTCTCATTCCACCAGATTCTCCAAACTCATCATCAATCATCCGGGGCTGGAATAATAAGCCAGTTAGTGGCAGACGTACCAAGTACACTCCGTCTCACCCTACCCCAAGAAACTTAAACTAATTGCATATTCAGTGAAGTGTTGATTGAAAAATGTCGCTTACGAGCTATAATATTGGATCAGTGGAAAATTTATCTGTATAAACGGAAGCTAGAAATGGGAATTTTCGAATTTCTTCATTGAATTTCCAACGGATATTTCACTGGTAGCATTAAAAAGTATCTTAAATCAATGGGATTTTGAAAGTGTGAGGATAAGGGTCCAAGGCTGATTCGAGTATATATGGTATTGAACTTTCCCGTTTCATAAAAGGCGAGTAATTTCTTCAGTAACTTACCGATTATTGTCTTCTCAAATTTTCGTAATGTACCATTTGCCGATCTCAGTGGTCGCTCGGTCTGAGGCATGAGCTGTCTGCACTCTCTCGAGCGCTGGGATCGTGGGTTCTAATCTCACTCAAGGCATGGATGACTTTCTGCGTTTATATTGTGTTTGTGTGAGAAGAGGCATTGCTACGAGCTGATCTCCCGTCCAAGGAATCCTACCGACTGTCTTCGGATTATGAAACTTAAGTGAAACAAAGAGTTTCAGTGATGCCCTGTGTTCCAAGTGGGAGTAACAGGAAAAAGATAGAGGGAGAGAGTTTTCCAGTAAATGCATAATATCGGGGATACAGTTTCTGTCTTGCCCTGAATATTGGGAAGGCGTGAACTCCAATTTCAGAGATATATTTTGAAGCTTAGTTATTGCTGGTGTTTTGTTCAAATTCAGTTTGCCGTAAAGTTATGGAATTAAAAATTAATACTTCCGTCCACGTTATGCATTTTCTGTGAACAGGCTAACTCTCCTGGAGGCAAAACTTGATGGTACACAGAACCGGACTCGCTATGTAACGTAATTATGATGCTTATTAGGACAAAACCAGCCGTATAATTAACTTGCCTTTCCACATCCAAAATCTTATTACAGTAAGCCCTTTAATTTACATTCTAGGTAGGGTTATGATTCATTGCGTATGTGTTTCCTTAAATGAGATTAAATATTAACAGTTTTCCGAATGAATATGAATTTTGATAAGTGAATTACGTAATTTATTCTTCATACTAAAACTTGTTGTTTTGGTTTTGAGCTTCTTATGACAGTAACTGTAACGTGTACGGTGTTCTGGCTAGTAACGACATGAACTTGGGATAGATCCCGACGTTTCGAAGGAACATACCACCTCCATATTCAGGTTCGAAAAGTAAGCCAAACAATTTAAAAGCAACAGAAGCAGTCAGTAAGCTGGTTTGTTGCTTATGTTCTTAAAACGTGTTACCGCACAAAATATGCCTCATGCAAATTTATTTTAATAATGTAACGTGTTGCTGTCTACTGAAGACGCCGTTCAGATTGTTAATTGGTTTATTTAACAACCTACAAGTCGTAACTACAATTGATTATAACATTCTTGCGGGTTTACACACTTTACAAATCCTACACAATAATCTCTTCACTCTCTCTTCAGTAGTGTTCACGTATTTACAACATAGGAGCTATACAAGTGTCAGTGAATTACACACTCTAAATACCTTCTCAGTTATCACAAACTATCACTGAGTATCACATATAAGCTCTTCTTATCACGCGTTCATTTCTTCTTCCACGGCTCCTATACATCATCTGACTTATGACGTCTCCTTCACGTTCACGATTCACTCGCTACAACTGGCCTCGGCCACTGCTACATTTCAACTCCCTCCATACGCATTCCAATCTCCCTTATAAACCCTCAAGTCGGACAGCGGAAAAACCACCTCACTTCACTGTTGCGTAAACGACGTGTTTACAGGCGTTTCTGGGCAACGCTGCCGAGAGTTGTTTATTCCTGCGTAGCAACTAACGCTCTTCGGCTCGGCTCGGCTCGGCTCGGCACGGCACGACACGGAGAAACACCACTTTCCTTACTGTTGCGTCACTCCTTTCCACAGTTCCGCAACCCGGCAACCGACCGTTTGTCCAGAGTCTGTCTTCGTGGTAACTCGTTCCACCTCCCGTTACCCAGCAACGATTTTACATGTCACAATAATAATAATAATAATAATAATAATTATAGGAAAGTTATTCAGCAAATGGTGAATTGATATATAACTTAAAACATATGATATTCGAACTTGGAAAGAACATTTGTTTCTGAACATATCCTCCACCAACATTGATACATTTGTCCCATTGCTTTACTAGCGCGTCGAAACCCGCAGCACAGAAATATTTTGGCTGTTGTCCCTCTTCGTCAACAGCGAAGCGTTTGCCACCCATTTGTGAACCCCTTTACGCGACAAATGCTTCTCACCGTAAACAGGAAGCATTTCTTCATGAGTGTCCTCTGCGTCGAGCACTTTTGTCCACAAAAAAAGAAGCACAAAATAACACTGCTCTTCTGTAGTATACTCCTCAAGCATGGTCGCCATCTTAACTACAGAAACCAGCCCCTGAACATGCGCATGCGCTCCTGCTACCTAGACTGTCATTAAACTGGACTGTGCTGATAGCTATTGATACGCGTAGAAAACATATTAAGTCCATTACAGCTGTTTTCTTTCATTTGTGATCCATTTACTGGTTCTCCCTCATAATATTGATTTCATTCTACGTGGTTGTGTGAGGCTGTACACCGTTTAGACCCAGTATTACTCATAAATATGCTCATGAATTTATAATTAGAGATTATGGTCTTCCCGTTCTTCTGACGGTTTTATAAATGAACTTTATTTCAGTAACAAAAATGGTGATTAATAGTACCACACGCCGTTAATAAACTCCTGCTTAGTGCTTGTAAGTACGTGCGTGTATGGTTTATCCTCCTGCATTTATTTTAATGTGTATAAACAGTAACGGTGAAGCTCTAACTTCCTTAACTGGCAAGTGGAAGTCAGTAAACTGCGAGAGACAAACACTGCAGTTTTTTGTACTTCTTTTGGCTTATTTTGGACTTCACCCATCGTCCGGTATATAAAAAAGACAAAAAACCACAACGTTTCGGAGACTGGATCTGTCTCCGAAACGTTGTGGTTTTTTGTCTTTTATATACCGGACGATGGGTGAAGTCCAAAATAAGCCAAAAGAAGACGACAGTAACTGCCTGGAGAAAGAAAGTAAAAATAAAATATTGAATAACC
>NW_019721759.1:114440-115763 GCF_002891405.2 Cryptotermes secundus
CCGCCCCGCCCGGTGAGTACGTGAACAGTAAGTTAAAATCTGACACAGCGGATTTGTGAAACTGCTCCAGATTAAACGTTGCTCATGATAGTCGCGATTTGGTAAAATGTAATTTGTTCAGTTGATACAGCGTCAGACTTTTCGCAGGTAGGTTTCTACCTTAGGTACCTTACTTGACGTATTATTCTACCCGAAGGCTACGTTTTGACTTTCATTGAGTTACATGGCGTTTTGTCCCAGAAAATACAATTCCTCTTATTTCCAAATTACCCACGAAAGCCTCTTTCTATTTCCCTTCTAATTTACTGCCATCCTACTATTCGGCGCTGTATCGTGTATTGTTACCAGCAATGTTAAATAATCCATAAAGAAATATATTTACGCTTTCACTTTCCCCTTTAAATTCCTCGTGGCTTTCATAGATATGCTTCAGAATAATGCACAGAATATGACGTCAGGAACGCTACTTAAGTGAAGCCGCGTTGCAGATTGTGTTTGTATTTAGCGCCTTGACATAAACTTACGTAAGTGCAAACACTTTTGGCGTGTGAGCTTGTAATTTTCATTCTGATATGGTCATCAATATTCGTAACTCATCGCATGTAAGAATTTCATGCAGTTGAAAGACAAGTTATAAGATGCCCCAACTTCTCGCGCGGCTTGGCGGATAGCCGCAGTCCCATCTGGAAGCGGTAATAGNAACTAATAGACTGATAGATTTTCGTGGTTATCCTAATTCTTTCCAAACAAATTTCGGAGTAAAATGCCACGAGCTATTCCTTTCACATCCTTTCCAGTTCATTATTCGCTAACAGTCATTCTTGATAACGCCGTTATATCAATAAAAACTTGAAGTAATATTACGGTAATCTGGGATGTGACGTGGTATATACTGGTAGACCTTTCGGAAGAACCTGCTGTGTAGAAAATGGAGACAGCAGGTTCCTGCAAAACGTTGCTATCTACCAGATACACTACCGTAATCATAATAAAACTATAAGAGCCCCAAATCTTACATTAAATTAATATTCTGGAAACGAATCGTCGTGACGTCACATACTTTGTCTCTTTATTTATCTCCCTTAGCGTCACACGATAATGCTAATACCGACCGGAAAGCTGTATCACTATGCGGTGTTGTGTGGTTGCCTAATCATGAAGCATCAGTGGTCTCCCCGGCAAACAAGGGGCGAAGGGGTAGGAAGGAAAGGGGGGATTCTGTATTATAGATTTATGCTATCTCATTCAATTGATTTCGATAGAAGTGAGAATAGCGCTGACGCGTGGTATGGCTGGCGGATTATGCCCCGTAATAATCTGGTT
>NW_019721759.1:116494-162006 GCF_002891405.2 Cryptotermes secundus
CAGTCCCATCTGGAAGCGGCAATAGGGGTATGTTAACGTATTTATTGCTACCATTAGACAGCTGTCACGATCTGATTTTTGAGGATAAAAGTAGATACGAACTGACATGATAAACGTTATGGCTTGTTTCCATCAACGACTGTAACAAAATGCAAAGTCAAGCTAGATGAAAATGGGCCAAATTATGTAGCATAAAACTGCTCCATTTAACTTTTTCTACAGTAAATTATACAATGTGATTCTAAATTATTGTCGCGGTTTCCGTGGCATATAATTTTCAAAAATAAAATAAAAAATAAAAACTAGTTCTTTGCAGTGTATCGTTAAGTTCTCTTGTAGTCTTCAGCTGCTTCATGCTACTTCTCAATTAGTGATGGAATGTATTCAACTTTGACGGTTATTCGAGCTTAAATGGTGATTAATTATGTTGTATGGAGAATACTCAGTTGCCAGTATGAGATTAGGGTGAAGAGTCATTCTGAATGCATGGATACAGATGCATAGCTCGATTAATATTCAACAGTTTGCCTCATTTAATGTAACCGTGGTTTATTGACGGTCCAGTTCCTGCTGATGGCATGCTATTCAGGTTTTGTCGGCACAGCTATATTCAGAATTTAACTTTGTCATGGAATCTGTTTAAGTTTCTTAGGGGGTGGGACACTTTATGTGCGCGCTAATGCTACGCAGAACGATTATGTATTTTATTTATCTACTTTCCACGCGGAAAGATCCCGATCCCGATGAGGTCACTGGATTTTTTCCAATTGACCTAATCCTTCCAGCCGCACTATAGCCCTGGGGTCGACTCAGGCTCTAACAGAAATGAGTACCATGAATATTCTTGGGGATAAAGGGCGGCCGGCGCATAAGGCTGACAATGTTCCCGCCATCTATAAGCCGATTGTCTAGAAAATGTGGCAACCTCAACATCTCACAACCCTATGGGCCTCCCCGGCCTGTTACAGGGATACCTTGCTTTTACTTACCTTCCCCCGCAGCGAATCGCGAAATGGCGCCGCCGAATTTTGAAGGATTATTTTTTTATTTCCTTTATTGACAATCAGATTTTGCAACCTGTAAGTCAATGAGCTGATTTGTGTACAATATGAAAGCTAACTGTACACTCTACATGGCGTGACCGGAATAAACATCCAGTGATGTTCTCCTCAGTTCCTTAAATCTGGTGGCCAAATTCTTTTGAGTCATCGATTTTGGTGAGGTTGTAGTAGTAGTTGAAGAAGTGGGTTGGAGTGATTTTCTAGTTTGTTGAAATACTTGGTGCAGTTTTCTCGGATGACTTCTGTTACGTAAGGAGTGTTTAGCTCTGTATGTAGGGTGAGGTTGGATACATACCAGGGTGCGTTCGTGATGGTTCGGAGTATTTTGGACTGGGCACGCTGTATAATTTCGATGTTGGATTTGCTGGCGCAGCCCCATAGTTCTATGCCGCATGTCCATATAGGCTTGATGGCTGTTTTGTAGATTAGTAACTTGTTTTCGACGGAGAGGTGGGATTTCTTTCCTATGAGCCAGTTGAGTTCTTTGGTTTATTGGTCCATCTGTTTTCTTTTCTTGATTATGTGTTGTCTCCATTTTAGTTTGTTGTCAAAGGTTATTCCTAGGTATTTGACTTGTTCTTTTGGTTGTATGATGATGTGATTTATTTACACTGGGGGCCACGTGCCTTTTCGGAAGGTGAAAGTTGTTTGTGTCGACTTTGATTCGTTTNTTGATGTGATTTATTTGCACTGGGGGCACGTGCCTTTCGGAGGGTGACAGTTGTTTGTGTGGACTTTGATTCGTTTACCTTGATTTTCCATTTGTTTAGCCATGCTTCTATGAGGATTGGATGATCCTGTAGATGAGAGGAGGCTGTGGTTGGATTGTCGTGGGTAGCGAAGATAGCAGTGTCATCTGCAGAAGTTCCTATCATTTTTTTGTGGGTAGATCATGTCTGTAGAAAGTGCATAGTAGTGGACTTAGTAAGCTTCCTTGCGGTACCCCTGAGTGGATTGGTAGGCGGTTGGATATTTCCTCATTTATTTTGACTACGAAAAATCTTTCGCTTAAATATGACCTGAATAAGTTGTAATAATTTATTGGGAAAATTCTTTTTATTTTGTAAATTAAGCCAGGACGCCAGACTTTATCAAAAACCTGGCCTATATCTAAAAATTCTGCTGTGCAGTATTGTTTGTTATTCAGCGCGTTTCTTAAGGTATTTTCTATGCAATGACTTTGTTGGATGGTTGACTGAGCTCGTCGAAAGCCAAACTGGTGGTTTGGTATCCATGTTTGTGGGTTTGATTCTTGGTTTATTTTGTTGAGTATTAGTTTTTCGAGGACTTTTGCAATTGTGGGTAGAAGGCTTATTGGTCGGTAGGATGTGACGTCGGTTGGATTTTCGCGTGGACTCAAGATCATTATGATTTGGGCGCTTTTGAGCGGACGAGGCCAACAGTCCAGTCTAAGTATGGCGTTGAATATGTATAGGAGTTTTATTTGGCCTTTCCTTGGTAACTGTTTTAGTATTACGGCTGTGATGTGATCATGGCNTCCCGCCATCTATAAGCCGATTGTCTAGAAAATGTGGCAACCTCAACATCCTTTAGGGTAAAGAGCTTTGGACGTTGGTGTCTTTGTATGGGTTCATTTAGAAGTGAGTTTACTTCTTGCATTTGATTTTTGTTGTGTGGAGTGAATACTTCTTGTAGATGTTGAGCAAATAGGTCGGCTTTTTCTTTGTCGCTTCTTGCCCGGTTTCCTGGGGGTGATGTGAATTTGCGTATTGGTGGTGATGCTGATATGGGCTTTCTTTTGTTTCTTATTGGTTTCTACATGGAATTGTCTTGTCTTGTGAGGCTTGCGATATAGTTCTCGAATGATTCGTTCTTTAGTTCTTGTAATTGCGTTTCATAAGATATAGGCGCATACGGAAGGCTGCAGCTGGAGAAATATTTCGCGAATTTCCTCATGACTCTACAGCAACATGTTACAAATAATTTCGTGTAGGTGCAGAGTACGGATAGCTCTGTCGGTATGGCAGTGGGCCACGGCCCAAGAATTAAAGTTAGATTCCCGGGAGGGTCAGTAGATTTTTCTCTTCTCGATATTGTCCAGACCGGCTCAGGGGCCCACCCAGCCTCCTGTAAAATGGGTAACGGGGGCTCTTTCTCTGGGAGGTAAAGCGGTAAGGGCGTGATGCTAGCCGTTCACCTCTATCTATTATCTAAATCAAGAAAAACTGGTTCCATACTTCTCCCACGCATCTTCATGGATTAATGCTTAAGTAATTAAGCCCAGAGACAACTTTATCTTAGCATTATTACTTGTAGAGGAACGTAATGTATAAGTAGCTTAGTGTCGTTGCAGAGAGGCTGTAAAGCTCTTAATCTCCAGAGGAAGCCATACAGAATGACAGAAACATGCAGCCATGTGCAGGACTATCTATCCATCTATCTATCTATCTATCTATCTATCTATCTATCTATCTATCTATCTATCTATCTATCCATCCATCCATCTATCTGTGGTTCTACAGCGCTTTTGTTTGACCTTGGCTACTTTTTAATGTTCTTAATCTTATAGAAATTCGGTAGAACTCCTCGGACGGGGGAGCAGCTCGTCGCAAGGCCCTTACCTACACACAGAACAACACAGACACAGTATAAATGCACATAGACATCCATGCTTTCAGTGAGATTCGAACCCACGATCCCAGTGTTTGAGCGAGCGAAGACTGTTCATGCCTTAGACCGCGCGGCCGCTGTGGTCTGTCCGTGTGCAGGAATACACTACTCGACATGGAGAGGGGGTGTATTATTATTACTTATTATTTTAGGGGAGGGGTGTTCGTCGCGATACTACTACTGCTGCATTAAGCTATTCGCTTGCAGTAATTTAGATGACACGTGTCCTCTTTTGGTGTTGGAGGAACGAAGAGTCATATAGTCCTTTGTGCCACCGAGGCTAGCGGTACGATGTATACCTACTGGTCACTTCAGTTACTGTCATATCGAGGCCAGGTCACGTGCAGTTGGATCGCTTTTGAGCTGTTCGGCATTACCTCATGAAGATTTTTGTGTTTTTACTCAGTCATTTCAGGAAAATGCGATAATGCTACCTTAAAGAATCCACGATCGTTTCGTTTCTAACCCGGCATTCATATCTCCAGCTTCTTCAGTACTGTAATAGTTCTGCAATTGTTAAAGCGCCATGGGGAAGTGGAGATATAGTTCCACCATTATTGAACTGGGCACTAGATGGAGATGAGTAGTCAGTTTCACATCTATGCCGTTTTACCCCCGGGGACAGAGCCCCCGGTGCACGTTAGATAGGAGACTGGATTGGGCCCAATACCGGTGTGGACACTGTGAAGAAGAAGCAAATATCTTAACCTTGCCGGTAATCGGCTATGGCAATCCAGTTCGTAACCCATCGCCATATCGACTCAGCCATCGCGGCTCATAAGTTTAAAGTAGAATCTTTAATAGGTTCTTCACAAAAGTGAAATGAAACAGCAATAACAATAGGAATAAATTTGTGCAGTAGGAAATCTATTCAATGGTTATAGGTTTCATGAGTATTTCTCGGGCTCCTTATCGTGTTAGAGACTGACTTAAAGCCCTACAGACAAAACTGTCTAACTAACTTCATTGAACTGAACCCTTCTTGAGAAGCTGACATTTTCACAGCGACTCAAGGATTTTCCAACATTATATATAACCCGAAGGTTCATTACTGTGTTCCTCACCCAGATAAATCCAGTTTATACCACCCCATAATATGTCTTCAAGATCCGTTTTAATATTGTGACGGATTTGGTCAAGTCATTAAGCTATGGAACCAGAAATCCCCGATGCTAGATAAACACATTCTCGAGGTAACTAAGTCAACAATAGAACTTCGGTTGCTTAGTAGCGAACTTTTCGATAAGCACGTTTTCGAGGCAAGGGATTCGTGACAACGGCTTTCCATAGGTACGAGCTAGTCTATATACGGACCCGTGGAAACTCTTCAAGGATTCAGTCATTCTTTCATTCGTCAGACAGACGTCGTTCAAGGCAGAAAAAATTAGTCAGAAATTCATAAGGCAGTTCAGTAATTGAGTATCCGGCTGTGAAATTTTAACCAGATAAGATTTGATACCAAGCAACGACTAGCAAGCAGAAGTTGAAGGCAATAGTTTATGTGTTATATTTACAGCAATCTATAGAGCTTTATAATTATTTGTAGCTACAGCTTCTGAGTGTCCAATAAATCTATACATCTAATCCAGAACCCATTATTATTAGTCACGCGAACATCTTATACGTGACAATGTAATCCTCCAACCTGCATCTAATTCTTCGTAATGGTCTCTTTCCTTCTGGATTTCCAAACAAAATTCTATATAGTTTAAACTAGCATTAATTAACAGTAAATTACTTTATGACCTTATTTACAGCAAACTGTGCTCCATAAAACCAGCAGTATGTATTTTGTGTCAAATACAGAAGTACCTGCCCAAGCGTAACAACCAATTCAATGATCAAGGCTTTCGTTGTAACCGAGAGCTGTTGGTGAAACGCAGCGAACATCAGAGGCATCGCACAACGCTGAAGTAACTCGTGTGTAATTATTCTTCAAAGAAACGCGTCTCTTTTAATTATATTAAATCAATGTACGTCCTGTGTTGACCCCCCAGGCTGCCTAACCGATCCAAAATATCAGAGAAATGCACTTCACAACTCAGCGAAACCTTCCATCTATCCGGTGATTCCTAAACGTATCTCTGTATGAAAGGTAAAGTTTTCCCTGTACGTGGACTTATCTCTCCTCTGGACTCCCGTAATCCCAGCAGAGGTGAAAAAACTACAAGTCCGTCTAATGTAGAATGAGTGGGGAAATTTTGTTTTTCTTGTGTTGGTACCACAAGGATAACGATCGTATTTCATCTCTCCAGTACTCATTTCTATCTTGGTAATTCTCTGGTGCAAGGCCTCATACTTGTAGAGTTTTTTTTTAATATTTTAATGTTTTGTCTTCGCTCTCGCAGAGGGGGACCGCGCCATAGCTCAAGCGGTCAGTCGCTGGCTCCCCATCACGGCGGCCCGGGTTCGATCCCGGGTCTGGTCAAGTGGGATTTGTGGTGGACAAAGTGGCGCTGGGGCAGGTTTTCTCCAAGTACTTCGGTTTCCCCTGCCAATCTTCATTCCACCAATTGCTCCACAATCAACCTCGCCTATCATCTGGGGCTGGTACAATAGGCCAGAAGTGGCCGCAGTACAAGGAACTTAGTCCCATCCCATTAGCAGTAAAAATAAAAAAAATAATAGCTCTCGCAGATGATTTGTAACATTTCTACTGTGCGTATCTGATTAAACACTACGTCATGATGACATAACTGGGAGTTGATTTCTTGACCCTGGCACTATTTGGAGGTGAATGGTCAGTCTAGCCCAGTAAATTGCTGCTGGCCTTCGCCAGCACAGTGATTCTTGTTCGAGTACCACAGGACACATGAGCATATTTGACTGACGGTTGTGGGTCCTCCAGACAACCTCGGCCTCTCCAACTCGTGAATAATCTTCATGTCCCGTCCGCTTAACCACAAGGGCAAGAGCCCCTGATATCCCCTGGAAGCTGGGCGAGCCCCAGAACAGGTCTGGACGACGTGGAGAGGAGAAAAATCTTTTCCCTATCGGGACTCGAACTAGGACCCCTTGGTCGTGCAGCCCGTAGGCGTCGAGGGCCCCCATATCGGCGTATAATAAAGTCACGTGTATACCCATTGTAAAGCAACGCTCGGTAAATAAGCCTCAACAATAGAGAAAATATTTTCTGTGGGGTCCGCGCCGCTACCGATGTTATGCAGTGGTTCGGTAAACACGTTTCCACAATAGAGACTGTTTTCTGCGTGATCCGTGCCGAAGGGTTGTCTTGAAGGCAATCGGCGCTATAAGGAGTTGATGGTTCAGCTGTGCAGTGTTAACCAGAGGACAAAGGAAGCCGAAGAATCTCCTTTGGTAAGGTTTCGTACAGGGAAACGTCTAGTGACATTTCTGCAGAGGAATTGCCATTGCGGAGAGCTATTACCAAGTAATGACTAGTGGAAATACACTGAAAAGACTTAGTGTGAAGTGAATTGTAATGTGGAGATCAGCAATAATGTTATAATTATTTGTAGTTACGATCTGTAAGTGATGAGTAAATCCAAGTGCCAATGCAACCTCCGTCTTACAAGTCACGCACCCCCCAAAATCTTGACAGTAACTTAAAAATTACATTTGCATTTTGTCATGTTCATGATGTACTCCGAACTCAAATGTACATGTCTTGAAACGTGTAATCCAGGCGCCATATTTGAGGTGAAAGAAAGAAGCCCTATGGATGATGTGGGTGAAAGAGTCTCCCATTTCTCTGTGGATTTGAGGTTCGCGTAGCGGTCACGGCCTTCTGGGGGTCTGCGGCTCTCACTTTGGGAAACACTGCTCCCATGTGATAGAACTAGAGATGGACTGAGAGAGTTCACAGAGAAAGAACTTAAATAGGACAGAAGGATTTTAAAGTAAAGAAGAAAACGTAAAAGCGGAGCGTCGGATAATGAAAATGTCTGAAACCATACCTCAGTGATGGATCAAAGTCGCGATGGAGCACAAAGAATTCCATTTCTTCTGCTTCTGTGGGTGGCTGCAATCACGGCTTTGCCTCTGGCATGTCCGTGATCGATTAATTATTAGGCCGGTTCTCTGAAAGTCTGTGACAGTGGCTGATTTATTACACTGCAATTATGTTTGACGTTATCTGTGTTCTAAGGAGTATTAATACATAGGATGCGGTTGGAGTTACCACTGCTCTCGTTTTCAGGCGACTGGTTATCATACTGATTGGCAGTCGTCTAGACATATAAGGTCGCGTTCTAAGGATCCTTAGCTCGAACCTTACTGTTTGCACTAATATCTTGTGGTAGTTACCCTGAAGATGGAGGCAGCAGTTTCCTCTGAAACGTTGGTAACTTTTTACCATACTACACGGTGTTAGACTCCAAAAGATACCATCCAATGCAACAGGACGCTAAAATACAACATTCCAAAAGATACTTTTGATTGTAATCAATCTTGCCCTTTTTTCTCATTTCTGTTACAGTTTTTGGTTTATTAATTGTGCACATATAGGAAATAAATTTTGAACATGTGTGTTCTCCCTGTTTCATGCGTGTATCTGAGTATTTCCTTTCATAAAAGCAACCCAACATATTCCTATGGTCACAGCCTGCCTGTCCATTTCTTCCACCTGTTTCTCCCAAAGGGTTGTCGTAGAAACAGTGGCAGAGACAACCCCGGACATTTTGTTAATTTTGCTGCTACGTGCATTTCGGTCGGTTAGCTAAATTGGTGCTGGAACTCGCCAGCACAGTCCGTCTTGGTTTTGGGATCCATGATCATATTTTTGCTCTTTCCAGTGCCTTGCCTCTTTTGAAATGGGGCCTCCTCTTCAACGTGAGGAGGGGTCAGGCTACTACTTGCTAAGTGAATGTCGATTGGACGGGTAAATTGGTACTGGGCCTCGCCAGCACAGTCAGTCTTGGTTTCGAAATCCACGACCATTTTTTTTTATTGCTAGTGGGGTGGGACTAAGTCCCTTGTACTGCTGCCACTTCTGGCCTATTATACCAGCGGCAGATGATAGGTGAGGGTGATTGTGGTGGAATGAAGATTGGCAGGGGAAACCGAATGACTCGGAGAAAACCCGCCCAGCGCTACTTTGTCCACCACGAATCCCACTTGACCAGACCCGGGATCGAACCCGGGCCGCCGCGGTGGGAAGGCAGCGACTAACCGCTTGAGCTACGGCGCGGCCAGAGACTGATGTAAGTTGTATGTCTTCTATGCATGTTATTTATTACAGTGAAGTGATACAAGTTCGTATGATATAAATGTCCCTATTTGGATGCAGTGCGTGTGTGGGTACGCAAGTGCGAAATTAATGTTCCGCAAAAGTGAAGCCTCTTCAGAAAGACCAACCCCTCCTCTCGTCCAAGAGGGGGCTCCGTTTTCAAGCACATAAATGGTCTTAAAACGAACATAAATTTTGTCATGGGTTCCGACGGGGCCCGAAACCAAGAACGACTGTGCTGTCGAGGACCAGTAGCAAGTTAATGCTGTGTGATAATGTGTTATGCTCAGGCTTTAAATATTGTTTTAGAATATACCCCAGTAGCGTCTGAATGTCCAGTGTGTCAGTTTACTACTGAAACTACGAAAGTATTCACTGTCCCTTCAGTGACCCAGAATATAACAGGAATGATACGTACCCATTGCTACAGCCACCTTGCCTGTCGAAATGCAGCGCTCTGCCAGTGACTTTGCGGCAAGCCCTTGAGTTAATCCCAGTAGATGTTTCAGTTTTGGAGGCAGAGGTACAGAGAAGTAGAACTGCAAACACGAAATGCTTCGGCAAACAGAGGTCCCAGTAGCACCGGCGTCAGTGTGTTAAAGTAACATCCGTCACCAGTTGAATGGCGCATTTCGTCTCAATTGTGATACATGATAATATATCCATAGCTCGTATTTTGGGATCACGCGGTAGTATAGTTGGTTGAGGCAATATGCTACACACCGAAATTCTCGGGTTCGATTTCCGATAAGGCCATTGGATTTTTTTTTTTAATTTACCTGATCCTTCCAATCGTCCTATGACCCTGGGGTTGAATCAGCTTCTAACAGAAATGAATACCAGGAATATTCCTGGGGGTAAAGGGTGGCCGGCGCGTAAGGCTGGCAATCTCACCGCCATCCGCCAGCCGACTGTCTAGAAGATGTGGCAGCCTCGACGACTAACAACCCTATGGGTCTTCACGGTCTGTTACAGGGATAGCTTTACGTTTTTACCTTTTATTATTCATGTAACGTAAAGAGATTTTAAAATGCTTACATAGTCATTACATTTAAACATGTTTCTGGTGTTCAGTCAATCGAAAAGAATTGCATGGTTTAATGTGGTACCTTCTGAGTACGTATATCATAATATTCAATATTACAGGCCTTTACGAACGTAAATATTCTATCAATGGCTCTTATATGCCAATTACAATTTAAAACATATGCGTAATGTAGCAGTGTTAAACAGTCACAACTTTATCTTATTACTCAGTGCTATAGTTCAGTCCTTCCCACCTGTAGAAATCACTTCACCGAGAGGGCTGTCGTATCGATAACATTGTGGACTCTAATCTGGAAGTTCTCGGTTTGAATCCCGATCTGGATCCGGATGTTCCGACATGATTTCGTGGTTTTCTAAGTCCCTCCAGGTAGATTCTGGGGTAATACATTTTGATCACTACAACTTCCTTCCACATGCTTTCCAGTGCTTTATCCATATATTATTCTATTATTCGGTGCTATGTACTGTAATTACTGAAAGCATAGTGAAGTATTGTGACATGTAGCCCCGTGGTTACAGAACACTTTTCCTGGGATACGAAAATGAATGGTACGGATTCTTAGAAACCAGCTCGGTACGAACCACATTTCCATGCAATAAAAACATTCAAACATTTTTTAGGAGAACCAGGCCAGTCGTAAAGAACTTTTTTTGTTGCTAGTGGGGTGAGACCCTTGTACTGCGGCCACTTCTGGCCAATTGTACCAGCCCCAGATGATAGGTGAGGGTGACTGTGGAGCAATTGGTGGAATAAAGATTGGCAGGGGAAACCGAAGTACTCGGAGAAAACCTGCCCCAGCGCCACTTTGTCCACCACAAATCCCACTTGACCAGACCCGGGATCGAACCCAGGCCGCCGTTGTGTGGAGCCAACGTCTAATAGCTTGAGCTATGGCGCGGCCCAATTGTAAAGTAACTGTGAACCAAGTCAGTGGGAGCAGAAGACAGACACTAGAACAGAACCGTGAGAAGACAGACCAGAAGAGAAGACACTCCTAGTCCAGTCAGATTAGAGTGAGTCTTAGCCAGTCATTAATTGTGATTGAGAGAGACTGTGAAAGAGATGTTAATAAATCGAATCATCCAATCAAGACCCCACATTATTATTAGTTACACAGCCATAAACACTTGATAATATAAAACAAATAATCTGAAAGTGGTGCATAATTCGTTATCTTTAGCACATTTTCATTTAAAAAAATAATATCAGGATGATGCGATCACCATGCTGTCTGTGTGTTTATATATCTTTGTGTCTGTGATCACTTCTATTACCCCCCCCACCCCTTGGCACTACAGCCCCAGTGGTCCTAGGCCTACCTCCATGAACTTCTAATCATCTCTGTTACCATTTGAATACCTGAACCAATCTTTATGAAATCTTGTATATATATCGAGGCACCTGAGCCCATACTTCATAAATCCCTCCCGTCAATCTGTGTATCTCTACATGTAATCGTTGTTAGACAACGGTTCTGTATAACGTTACCGCGGCAACGAATACGCACAAGAGTAGAAGAATTGTTGCACGCCCCTTTTTCTATAAGGTCCATGTCGTAGGAAAGTAAAGTAGGCGATTAATTCTTCACAGAACTCCTTGTTAAACATTGCTGCGTCATTCGTAAACTTTGTAATGTTCTTAATTAAAGTTCTGTTGCAATTAACCTCACTGTGCAGATGGAATTAAAACTTTAATAATGAAGTCTTCATCTCATGAAGAGACGACGAAGATAAAGAAGAGGAAGAACGCTGATCTCTGCACTTTACATGCTTCTTTAACCGCGTGTAATTCTCCGCCTCTCTCGTTTCTCTTCTTCATTCCCTTCCCTACACTGTCAGTGACAGAAGCCACCCCTCATTCGTGGAGCAGCAATGTGACTAAAGTTCGCGGTAAGGAGACAGCTCGCAGAAACTTGGATTAGCGGGGCAACCTGCAGGCCAGCAAAACCCATTCCGGTGGCTTATATAGTAATAACTCGTGCAGAACATTACGTGGTGTTGTATCCATGGAAGGGAACTTGACTGACGCATCATTAATCCAGATCAATTTGTAAACTGAATCGGATAGGGTGGAGCGGGGCAACGTGACTACTGCATGGGTTGCGAACGCTGCATTAGCGTAGAAGGTAATTCTTTATACCAAGTTTGCGCTCTGCCGAGTTTGCACATTAATGAAATGGAATTAGTCACCTCATTAAGCCATTATATGATTCACGCTACTACCACTTCTTCCCCTACGCTAATTGTACAGAGCAGCACATCAGAAGTTCAGTTAAGAAATGCACGTAGCAGAAGAAATAAAAATGCCAACCTGCGTTTATGTTTACATGTAGAGAAGCCGGGCAGAGGAAATGTTGACACCGTAGAACTGAGCCCTTCTCGAAAACCAGCATCTCAGATAACTCAAGAAATTCCCAGCACTTTAAGGAACCCGAAATTTCATTACCGTGTTCATAAGAGCCCACCACTTGTCACTATCCTGAGCCAGAATAATTCGGTAAGAGAAATTTTAATATTATCATCCCATTTAATTTTATATTTTTCTACTGGTCTCTTTCCTTTTTGGTTTCCCACCGAAACCCTCTATATATTCCTCTAGTTAGTGGTTTAGTTAGTCAATGTTTCTAACCCAGCCATGAAATATAGTTTAGTTTTGCGTTGGAATGTTGTTATCCTACGCTGGTTCTTGACCTCAGTCGGATTATGGTATTGCATCATCGATTGAAACTGTTACTGTCATAATTGACTCCATGGAGCTGAACCCTTCTTAAGAAGCCGGCAGTTGTACAATACTGGAGAATTTCCCAAAACTTTATGGAAACCGAAGATAATGTTAGAGAATGTTGATGATGATAATTCAGATCAATTCAATTCTTTATTATTTATGTGCCGAGTCAACAGCCTAAGGCAATAATAATAATAATAATAACAAAGGTATAAAATTATCCCTTGTGCTTAACTAATTAACCACTACGCCATGAAGACGTATGGGGGAGTGGGTGTATAGATCCATATATTCTTGAACTCGGCACTAGCTGGAGGCTAGTGGTCAGCTTCAAACTCCGGTCCCCGGTACCCATTGGATAGGAGGCTGGGTGAGCCCCAGATCCGGTCTGGACGACGTTGAGAACAGAAAATTCTTGACCCTAGTGGGACTCGAACTCCGACCTGTCGGTTGTCCATTCTGTAGCCAGTCACTATTCCCGGCTGCTACTACTACTGCTACTACTACTACTAATAAGAAGAAGAAGAAGAAGAACAATAATAATATAATTTGTATTACTTAGGCATGCGCATTGTCAACTTGAAATTCTCAGATGTAGATATGCCCTCACCCTAGTAAATATTGAAACTCCCCTAATTAGCTGAAGAATTTTTAGAATAAATGTTCCCTGTCAATTTAAGGTTTGCTACCCCGTGAACCATGCTATAGCTGGGTGAACGTTGGCAAGCTTCGAGAAACCGGCATGTTTAAGTGGCAGAAATGTTACTGGACCCTTCTTCCAAATTATCTGCCAAGAAGATATTTCGAGATGTGTAATAAATGGTTACAGATGGCTTTGAGCAGGTTAGATCATTGCTTCCAGACACTCTGAGGTGGCATAAAGCACTCCCACGCCTTGAGGTCGCGGCTTCACATCTTGGTTCATAGGGTCCATTCGAGTTTAGAAACTTTCATACGCTCGTAAAACATGACGCAGCTATTCACAGGGTACATATATTTTAATGACATTCTAAATATTTAACGAACGCTTTATTGAATTAAATGTGATATATTGCCACTTGAAGTTTAAATTGTTGCATTATGCACGTAAAGCAAGACTACAACTGACACAGCTCTTGGGAACGTATCTAGCTCGCGGACGCTGCAACAGATTTCCATCACGAAAGGAACGCACCTGCTGTCTTTCTTAAGCGTGCTGTAGTTCACGCCAGTCTTAATCCTTTCTCTGCTGAATATTTTATTAATAAATTATTTTATTACATTTCCTTAGAAAGCCGGGATAGCGCAGTCTGTATAGCGACTGGCTACGGGCTGAACGACCGAGGGGTCGGAGTTCTAGTTCCGGTAGGGTCAAGAATTTTCTGTTCTCCGCAGCTTCCAGACTGGCTATGGGCCTCACCCAGCCTCCTATCTAATGGGTACTGGGGGTCTCTTTCCCAGGGGGTAAAGCGGCCGCGGCGTGAAGCTCATCACTCATCTCCAACTAGTGCGGAGGTCAAGAAAGGTGGATCTCTACGTCCACTCCCTCATATGCTTTCATAGAGTAGTGCTTAATTAATGAAGCACTGGGACAACTTAGCCTCTTTTAACATTAATACATTTCTGTGACTATTTTTTATTGCTAGTGGGGTACTGCAGCCACTTCAGGCCTATTGTACCAGCCCCAGATGATAGGTGAGGGTGATTGTGGAGCAATTGGTTGAATGAATATTGGCAGGGGAAAACGAAGTACTCAGAGAAAACCTTCCCCAGCGCCACGTTGTCCACCAAAAATCTCACTTGACAAGACCCGGGATCGAACCCGGGCCGCCGCGGTGGGAAGCCAGAGACTAACCGCTTGAGCTATGGCGCGGCCTTTCTGTGACTAACTAACTAACTAACTAACTAACTANTATTTTTCTACTGGTCTCTTTCCTTTTTGGTTTCCCACCGAAACCCTCTATATATTCCTCTAGTTAGTGGTTTAGTTAGTCAATGTTTCTAACCCAGCCATGAAATATAGTTTAGTTTTGCGTTGGAATGTTGTTATCCTACGCTGGTTCTTGACCTCAGTCGGATTATGGTATTGCATCATCGATTGAAACTGTTACTGTCATAATTGACTCCATGGAGCTGAACCCTTCTTAAGAAGCCGCCAGTTTTACAATACTCGAGAATTTCCCAAAACTTTATGGAAACGGAAGATAATGTTAGAGAGTGTTGATGATGATAATTCAGATCAATTCAATTCTTTATTATTTATGTGCCGAGTCAACAGCCTAAGGCAATAATAATAATAATAATAACAAAGGTATAAAATTATCCCTTGTGCTTAACTAATTAACCACTACGCCATGAAGACGTATGGGGGAGTGGGTGTATAGATCCATATATTCTTGAACTCGGCACTAGCTGGAGGCTAGTGGTCAGCTTCAAACTCCGGTCCCCGGTACCCATTGGATAGGAGGCTGGGTGAGCCCCAGATCCGGTCTGGACGACGTTGAGAACAGAAAATTCTTGACCCTAGTGGGACTCGAACTCCGACCTGTCGGTTGTCCATTCTGTAGCCAGTCACTATACGGACTGCGCTATTGCGGCTGCTACTACTACTGCTACTACTACTACTAATAAGAAGAAGAATAAGAAGAAGAACAATAATAATATAATTTGTATTACTTAGGCATGCGCATTGTCAACTTGAAATTGTCAGATGTAGATATGCCCTCACCCTAATAAATATTGAAACTCCCCTAATTAGCCGAAGAATTTTAGAATAAATGTTCCCTGTCAATTTAAAGTTTGCTACCCCGTGAACCATGCTATAGCTGCGTGAACGTTGGCAAGCTTCGAGAAACCGGCATGTTTAAGTGGCAGAAATGTTACTGGACCCTTCTTCCAAATTATCTGCCAAGAAGATATTTCGAGATGTGTAATAAATGGTTACAGATGGCTTTGAGCAGGTTAGATCATTGCTTCCAGACACTCTGAGGTGGCATAAAGCACTCCCACGCCTTGAGGTCGCGGCTTCACATCTTGGTTCATAGGGTCCATTCGAGTTTAGAAACTTTCATACGCTCGTAAAACATGACGCAGCTATTCACAGGGTACATATATTTTAATGACATTCTAAATATTTAACGAACGCTTTATTGAATTAAATGTGATATATTGCCACTTAAAGTTTAAATTGTTGCATTATGCACGTAAAGCAAGACTACAACTGACACAGCTCTTGGGAACGTATCTAGCTCGCGGACGCTGCAACAGATTTCCATCACGAAAGGAACGCACCTGCTGTCTTTCTTAAGCGTGCTGTAGTTCACGCCAGTCTTAATCCTTTCTCTGCTGAATATTTTATTAATAAATTATTTTATTACATTTCCTTAGAAAGACTGGATAGCGCAGTCTGTATAGCGACTGGCTACGGGCTGAACGACCGAGGGGTCGGAGTTCTAGTTCCGGTAGGGTCAAGAATTTTCTGTTCTCCGCAGCTTCCAGACTGGCTATGGGCCTCACCCAGCCTCCTATCTAATGGGTACTGGGGGTCTCTTTCCCAGGGGGTAAAGCGGCCGCGGCGTGAAGCTCACCACTCATCTCCAACTAGTGCGGAGGTCAAGAAAGGTGGATCTCTACGTCCACTCCCTCATATGCTTTCATAGAGTAGTGCTTAATTAATGAAGCACAGGGACAACTTAGCCTCTTTTAACATTAATACATTTCTGTGACTATTTTTTATTGCTAGTGGGGTACTGCAGCCACTTCAGGCCTATTGTACCAGCCCCAGATGATAGGTGAGGGTGATTGTGGAGCAATTGGTTGAATGAATATTGGCAGGGGAAAACGAAGTATTCAGAGAAAACCTTCCCCAGCGCCACGTTCTCCACCAAAAATCTCACTTGACAAGACCCGGGATCGAACCTGGGCCGCCGCGGTGGGAAGCCAGAGACTAACCGCTTGAGCTATGGCGCGGCCTTTCTGTGACTAACTAACTAACTAACTAACTAACTAACTCCGTGAAGCAGAATTAGTTTCAATATCCTTATGGTCCTTCAGCTATCGAACATGACCTGTTCTATGCCAGATGTATCCAATCCATAATATTTCGTGCAATTTCTTGAAGATCCATTTTAATATTATCATTAAATCTGCTCTTAGGTTTTCCAGGATGTATTCTTCCTTCAGTTATCCCGACAAAATAATTTGTACCTGCTTAGAATTCCTCCAATTCTTGGTACAGTACAGTTCTCTCGCAGGTAACAATTTCTATTGTTTATAAACTGCAGAGTAATTGTCCGAATTGAGAAATAACGTAAGAAATGTTTATTTTCTCGCTTAATAAGATATAAGCCTAGGAAATTTAGTCTTCAGTTAGATTTCTGTTTCAGTGCAATTTATCATATTCATATCTTGGATAAGAATGAACGTCATAAATAAAACGAAAATATATACCACCAAAACTAAATCTTAAGAGAATGTCCGGAAATAGCATTAGAACTGTTAAAAATTATATTCAACAATGAAATTATCTAAGATTTACTGAAGCACAGCTTGTCATCTGCTTCCGCTGCTTGGCTTACACTTTGATCCTGATGATGCAGGAGATATGTTCCTCCGAAACGTTGGGATACATTCGTGCTGCACAACGTCACAACCCAGAGGACCGTATTCTTCATGTTCACCATCGTGAGAACCTTCAATGTAATATAGATCATCAGATGATCAAGAATTCCTCATCTTATAGAACTCGGCAGTTAATTACAGTGTTTCATAAGAGTTTACCAATGATTCATATCCTGAGCCATATGTATCCAGTGCATGGTATCATGTTATATTTTTTTCAAGATCCAAATTAATATTATCTTGCCCTCTACGCTTAGAATTCTGTTCTCAGAAGTAATTAAAAATCCGTGGCTTTAGTCCGCAAGCGAACTATACCGACCAGGGGATCGCCTCTTGTCGGCAAAGTTAGTGCCAACTTTAACGGATTGAGGGTGTCGCGTGGTCAGCACAACCAAACCCCACGGGCGTTAATTTCGGTTTTCTAGACCGGAACCGGAAGTTTTCCATTCAAGTAGCTCCTCAATTATCCTCACGAGGCTGAGTGAACCCCGTTTCAGACCCACTACTTCTCAGAAAATCTGGTAGTGCCGGGAATCGAACCCTGGACCTCTGGATCTCTAGCCAGTAACTCTGACCACTAGACCACAGGTATCAATAATATACAATTGTATTTATGTCTGAAGGATTGTGATATAAGTACTGCCTAATACAAGTAAGGAGTTTCACACTCTTAAGTGCATATGTACCGAAGATTTCTCCCGCCCTCAATTCGCTTGTACTTGCTGACACTTGCATCCTTTTGAATGTTCTTATTTTTTCATAATCATGTGGCTTTGGCATAAACACCATCGTTCTTGTGTTTTCTTTTTGAAGAGAAAGAAAAGGGGGCCTCTGTATTTTGGGCTTTGTTCCAGAATATGAATAATTACCCCTCCTAAAACCGTCTTCCTCTTCTGCGTGTTCTACGCAAATTCCCCTACTCCTAAAAACTAAGCTTGTTTTAGATACCTCACGTTGTCATATTACAGTTCATTTCAAAGACATCTAACTCTGATCCATTTCTTGAAATATGTGCTGCAACATTAGTACTGAAGTAAACATAATTTAAATGTGTATTATAATACTCTTTGCTCATCCTTGTGGTCGATAGGCCGAGCAGATGCGTTGTCTTAAGCTCATTAACGTTTGGAACTCTGGTTTAAATCCTATATCTTGCGCGAAGGTTCATTTGTTTTTGCGTTGGAATGTTTTGGTCTATGCAAGAGGCTTTCAGAGGTATAATCCTCCCTCCATGGGGTCGCTCTTCTTGCATTTTAATAGCGATTCTGAAACCCCCAGTAGAAGTACTGTTTATTGTACTCAGTCCGTCAGCAATGCAACAAATTTTTCCTTCTTTCTTACACCTTCACTTTCGACACAACATGTTTCGGTCCTAAATGGCCATCTTCAGGTGTCTTACTATGCTAAAACTGCTACACTGCACTAATATCGGATGTTCGGATGAAAGGTATCCAAAATAAAAAATATATATCTGAAAGTAATTATCATATACGTATCCGGTTGATATCATCTTAAAGGAAAACTCTGAAAGATTTTTTTTTCATGCCCAGCTTACGCGCATGCGCCGCCACGTTTCTGCCACCATGTTAGGAATCACCTGGACAGGATAATGGCTGCGAGATAGATCGGCAGAAGTGGACCAATCGCTTTGCCTCCTAGGTCGCCAGATTTAACACCACTGAATTTTGTCTTGTGGGGTTATGTGAAGATCATTGTCTGCCAGGTTAAGACCAGCGACCTGCAACACCTGAAAGCCCACATAAGGGACGCTGTGGCTATGGTAACACCAAACATGCTGGATCGTCTGGATATTTGTCGTGCCACCAAGGGAGCCCACATTGAAATTTACTGAGAAAGTTATATACTCAGAAAGAAAACTTTGATAGCTTCCTTTTGTAGTGGAATAGCCCATTAGTGTGTATACTAAAATCTTTCTGAGATATAATCATTTTATTTTGGATACCTTCATCCGGACATTCGGTATTGTCCATTCATCGCATATGCGACTGCACGCTTCACGATTTAAAACGCCATGAAGAGTTTGTTGCATTTTTGATGACCTGTTTAGGAACAATTTGTTGCATTGTTGACGGACTGTGCAGTACAATAAACGGTATTAGGATGCTTAAATACAGGTTTGAGAAGGGGTTATGTCTCGAATCACAGTGTCACGTGTAAGGGGTACACGTGACTAAAATAGCGGGTTCTAGCTCAGATGATTGGATTTATTAACACTTCGATTACATTTTCTCTTAAATACACTTAAGTACAGCGCCATTGCTGATTTGCACACTTTCCAGTTCACCGCTGCACACGCACTAGAATTCCCAGTCTTCACTAGTCGTGTCCTGGCAACGGATCTCAACACAGAAACTAGTACTTCAAATTACTATGAAATCGTTTCGCTTTTTCTTGTTTTATCTCCCTGGAACCTTAGAACTCAAATAAAAGCTCTTCTTAAGGCGACTGTAGTTACAGTGATATTTGGAGCGTGTAATCAGTGAGGCTGTCGTAGTTATTTCTAGTTACGTTCTGTAAGTGTTCAATAAATCCGATTACCAACACAAACCCCGTCTATAGTCACACCACATGACACTATGAAAAAAATCTTTGTGATAAAGGCATTCTTTAGGAACACTGCCTTCAGATTAACGTAGTCATATTAGATGAATATTTCGTAGTTGAATCCTGAAGGCAGCGCATGCAGGAAACTGAGGAAAAATAAAATTGCAGCTGGTTTCACTAAGGTAGTACACTTTTAGTTGGCAAGATGAAATGTCAGTTGGTGCATACAACCCTCGCACTTGGCGAGTTTCCTAAGATTTGAAATGCACTATTTGTTTGCCAACTTGAAGGTGAAGACTAGGCACTACAATATTGATACTTGTACAATTTTCTTTCAACGAAAAGATGAATCTACTCTCGAGCGTTACAAATGATGAAAGGGTTTCCGTAAACAACTCTCAGGTGGATATGATGTCTGTCAGACACTCCTGCTTATAGTAGAGCCTCTGAGGGCGGGGCAGAGTAATGTGTCATCTGTCCATAACATCCCTTTCAGTGCCCCTGCACTGCACTGCACCGCACGGGGCCCGGTATTGACTACGCGCTTTAAGCGTCAACCTGCCTTCCTGTCACACCTGGAAGGAAATATCTTGCCCAGAATCTTTGGTTTTCAGCCGACTTAACAACTTTGTTGCAACTCGACAAATTACGTATCTTGCAGAGAGATTTTTGTGGGTTACTTACGACGCTCCGTGCCTAGACGACAGAGCGTCGGTGGACGGACGAATAAATTATGGACTGAAAATTACCTGATGGAAGCAGTTGTTATATATTCTTGTGTTTATTTATGTCATCATGGTGACTGAGCTAATAGCTGGTTGACAGAGGAATCGGGGTTCGATTTCGGGTAGGGATAGGTGGCGTCTCTTTTATCCACAGCGTCCAGGCCGAGTTTGAGATCCACCCTTCCTTCTATCCACTTGGTAAAGGGGTCTTTTCCTTGTGTTAAAATGGTGGGATAGTGAAACTGCTCATGCATATTCTTCTGGTGTCGAGGTTGAGAATACGAGAAGCTATACAACCACATCCCCACATGACTTCATGGTACAGTAAAGCTATCCCTGTAACAGGCCGTAGAGGCCCATAGAGGTGTGAGACGTCGAGGCTCCCACATTTTTTTCTAGACTCTCGGCTCACAGATGGCGGTAAGTTTGTCAGCCTTACGCGCCGGCCGACTTTTACCCACCAAGAAGATTCCTGGTACTCATCTCAGGGCCATAGTGTGGCTGGAAGGATTAGATCAATTAAAAAATCCAGTGACCACAAATGTAATCAAAACCCACGACCTTACTGCATGGTGCAGTACTCATTGGAGCATGAGGACAAATTTATTTTTGCTGTTCTTAAATTGAGAGGTATTTTTACGTTTTTTTTTATTTTACTTAAACTTTGGAAGGTTATGATTAAACCATTTCAGTTGCTGCTGCGAATGAGAATAATCTGCCATCAACACAAGGAATTGAAAAGGATTACGGTTTTATTGCAACTCCGTATCTCAGGGAAATTGCTGTGTGTGTTCGCATGACCTAGTGCATAGACAGCGTGAGTGCCGTTATACAGCATGAATATTACATCTCGTACGTACGTCATTCAGAGCTATCCACGCAACTGAGCGTATGTAGGCAGCACGGCCGACCAGCTCTTCTTTTTGTGGTCACAACCTTCAAACGGAAGTTAACTCTTTGAGGCCTGAAATTAATCTAAATTATATTTAAATTTCACTCTCTCTCTCTCTGTCTATGGCTTTACAGCCCTTGTGGTCCTTGACCGCTTTTTCTGTTTCTTAATCAATACACAGTCGGTAGGACTCCTTGGACGAAGGATCACTACCTAAACACAGAACAACACAAACACAGAATAAACACACACAAAGATTCAAGCCTCGAGTGGACCTCGAACCCACGATCCCAGTGTTCGAGCGGGCGAAGACGGTTCATGCCTTAGACCACGCGGCCACTCTGATCGGCACTCGGTTAATACTAGGTAGGGAAATTATTATTATTATTATTATTATTATTATTATTATTATTATTATTATTATTATTATTATTATTATTATTATTATTATTGCTCTGCAGCCCTTTGTTGTTGATCCCCGTCAAAGGAGTCCTACGAGTCTGTAAAAGTAAAGTTGTCCCTGTGCTTAACTAATGAAGCACGGCACCATGAAGATGTATGGGGAGTGAATGTATAGATGAATATACTCATGAACTCAGCACTAGCTGGAGGTGAGTGATCAGCTTCACGCTCCTGCCGCTTTACTCCCGGGGAAAAGCTCCAGATGCCCATTGGATAGAAGGCTGGGTGAACTCGAACCAGGCCGTAGCCAGTCTCTATACCGACTGCGCTATCCCGGCTCCACAACCACCGCTGTGAGAACCTCAGATATCCCATGAAGCACTTCGGGGACGTGTTTGTAGAGTGAGAGGTCCCCATTTCAAACGTATGGAAAATGCACGTCATGTTCTTAGAAGCGTGGGATTGTTGGATTATTTAGTGAGTTTCACTGTACCATTAACTGCATGTGTACTTCTTTTTGAGGTGTTTATACAGACGTAAATGGCGACTTGCCGTCTGCCGTCTTATGTCCAAGATACAGGCGCTGGTTTTGAATAATTCAGTAACAGCAGGCTGATGTAACCCAGCACATTTATGAAGAGCTCTTGTCTTCTGCGATGTAATGCCTGCGTTCACGCTAGTTTCTTGCTTGGCATAGGTAGGCCGCACACCGGCATGCGTCAAGACACGATGTATGCGACATGTCGCAAAGAAGGGAGCAGAGTTGAAACGAATGAGATTATGAAAACCGCCGCACACCGGTCTGAGTCATGATGCTGACGTGAGCTACATGCGGACGAATCACGAATGAAGCAAGACTGCGTCCTTTGTCTTATGTCTTGATGCTTATCTTGACGCAGTTGGTGTGCGGCTGCCCTTATTCTTTTATCCTGAAGATGAAGGCTCCAAGGTCGTCCGAAACGTCGGTTGACCTTCAACGGACTACATGGCGTCAAGCCAACAAGGTAGAACCCATCATAACCACCGTTGTGAGAACCTCAAATCCTACTTAAAACATTCCCCCCCCCCTCGCCCCGATGAAGTCATTAGATTTTTCAACTAACCTAATCCTTCCAGCCGCACTATGGCCCTGAGGTCGACTCAACCTCTAACAGAAATGAGTACCAGGAATCTTCCTGGGGGGTAAAGGCGTCCGGCACCTAAAGCTGAGAACCTCACCGCCATCTGTGAACCGACTCTCTAGAGAAAATGTGGGAGCCTCGACGTCTCACAACCCTATGGGTCTTCACGGCCTGTTACAGGGATAGCTTTGCGTATATACTCGTATGTACAGGCTGCATCCTTTCTGGAGCACATGTCTCACCTTATGTCCGCCTATCTAAATGTCCTGCATAAGGTCTGAAATTAATTATTAGCTTAATCGATTAATGTCTCGTACTCTTCCCCAAGTAAAATTAGAATGATCAAGCTAAGGATTATGAGATGGGCAGGGCATGTAGCACGAATTGGGGAGAAGAGTTATGCATAAAAGATATTGGTGGGAAAACCAGAATGAAAGAGACCACTGGGAAGACCAAGGCGTAGGTGGGTGAACAATATTGAAATTGATCTTACAGAGACAGGATGGATGGTATAGATTGGATTGATCGAGCTCAGGATAGGGACCAGTGGAAGGCTTTTTGAACACTGTAATGAAGCTCCGGTTCCATAAAACGCTGGGAAAATCGATTAATATTTCTTTATTATTGTTTTTTTCCTTTGACAACTTAGGCCCTTTGGCCTGTTGCCCATCAGAATTAATCTGGAAGTATGGCTCTTATAGACAGTTGCTAGGACCTCGTGTACTGGTGATCAGCCCCGTCGCAAGGTCGCTACACACACAGGACAACACAAAACGCAGAAGAAACACGGTCAGTACATCGAGTGGTGTTGAACCCACGACCCCAGTGTTCAAGCTGGATAAGACTTCAATACCTTAGACCGCGCGGCCACTGTGATTACCTGCTGTCGTATTAACTTCCAATTTAAGAGATATCAGTAGCTTCACATTCAGTTGCAATACTTCCACACTTTGTTAACTGTAAGTCGTGCATAAAATTGTACGGACACATCTCCTATTGCACACGAATCCCAAATTATGAGGCCGCGTACAGTGATTACAGTTCTGCGGTAGACGTAACCGCAACTAGCGCTGTGGGAGTCTTAACTTATGCAAATTTTGGAACAGAGTCCGTCTTGGCGGAGCTGGTGCCTATCGTTAAGTCCAACTCTCTTGGACCCATTCGAGGGCCAGGTGCATAGTCCACACCCCCGCAACACATTTATACGTGTCGCTCTTCAGAGGCTTCTTGCTTTCTGGCTTCCGGACTAAAATTTTGTGTGCTTTTCTTATTTGCGTATGTTCCCTCCATCCCGTCCTCCAGTTGGTCATACTGACATCTGTGAAGGGTGCAAGATATAAATTCCGTCATTTTATACGATAATAATACTAAAATACAGGACGAAATCATGACATAAACATAAGAAACAGATGTTTTAAAAATGTGGCACAGTTCAGATACTTGGGAACAACGATAATAGATCGAAACCTGATTCAGGAGGAAATTAAGAGGAGATTAAACTCGGGTAATGCTTGCTACCATTCAGTCCAGAACCTTTTGTCTTCTCGTCTGCCGTCCAAAAACATAAAAAATAGAATATACAAAACTATAATTTTGCCTGTGATTCTGTATGGGTGTGAAACTTGGTCTCTGACATTAAGGGAGGAACATAGACTGAGGGTGTTTGAGAGCAGGGTGATGAGGAGAATATTTGGACCGAAGAGAGATGAAATGACAGGAGGTTCAAGGAAACTACATAATGAGGAGCTTCATAACTTGTACTCTTCTCCAAGTATAATTAGAATGATCAAGTGAAGGAGGATGAGGTGGGCAGGTCATGTAGCACGAAAGGGGGAGACGAGGAATGCGTATAGGATATTGGTGGGAAAGCCAGAAGGAAAGAATCACAGGGAAGACCAAGGCGTAGGTGGGTGGAAAATATTAAAATGGATATTAGAAAGGATAAGATGTGATAGTATGGATTGGATTGATCTGGCTGCGGATATGGACCAGTGGAGGACTCTTGTGGACACGGATATAAACCTTCGGGTTCCATAAAATGCTGGGAAGTTCTTGAGTAGCTACAGAATTGGCGGCTCCTCAAGAAGGGCTCAGCTCCATGAGTAAATAAATAAGTAAATGTACGATAATAAGACTAAAATTAATATTAAGGAAGTAAGGTTTCATTGGATTGAACTGGTTCAGGACGGGTTTCAGTGCAGACGTCTTGTGAATCTAAACTTAGAGGTGAAAAAAAAAGGATGAGTTTGTAGACCGACTGAGCCCCTGTCAATAAAATAGATTAATTAAAAATTAAATATATACTAATTTTAACGTAATTATATGGTGCAAAACATGAAATAAAATTTCCAGAAAATATTTACACTAAACTTACTCGTGGAGTTGAATCCTCCTTGTGAAACCAGCAGTTGCAGAGCCACTCAGGGATTTCCCAACATTTTATCGAACCTGAAGTTTCATTACCGCGTTCATAAGAGCTCTCATTTGGTTCCTATTCTGAGCCAGGTCAATCTAATTCATAGCACTCCATCTTTTTAGATAAGATTCATTTTAATATTATCCTCGTACCTACGTCTAAATTTTTTAGTAGTCTCTCTCTTTTTCGATTTCCCACCGAAGCCCTGTATGCATTCCACTTCTCCCCATTCCTGCTACATGCCTTGCCCATCTCATCCTCCTCCACTAGATCCATCTGATTGTATTCGGCGAAGAGTACAAATGATGAAGTTCCTCATTATGCATTCTTCTCTGACCTCCTGTTATTTCATGTTTCTTCGGTCCAAATATTCTCCTCAGTACTCTGTTGAAAATAAATTAACAATTAACACAGAATCCACGAAAATTAATGGAGTTGTTATAAAGACCAAGATTGTCAAGTAGAACTCAGTTCTTTGGGCAAATTAGTGGAGCATTTATTTCACGTGCCCAGTAAAACAATTATTTGACAAGAATCGTTTAGTTTTGACACTGCGGAGGACCACGTATCCGTTCATTTCGATACCCGTGCCGGTAGCGAAGTGGCCACAATGCCACGCTGCTATTGTGTTTGAGATGCATTTCCTCTGTAACCATTTGTCATCAGCAGACAACGCTTTTGGCCCACTCCCGCCTTGGTACAGCTGCTCTCAAGCCCCGCTAATGACGTCCACATCTCATTGTGTTGAGCTCCATTACGATAGCTGCCTATTCTGGGTACTTCTTTAGTTCAATATCCTTCTGTTTGCCTCAGAGTGTAACGAAGGCCCCTGCAGAAATTAAACACATCGCTTCAGCGTCATCAATTGGGATTGTTTACCGCGTCTGAAATAGCTGTTCCTGAGTGGGCGTGCGGTCTGAGGCATGAACAGTCTTGCCTTGCTTAAGCGTTTGGATCGTGGGTTCGAATCCCACTCAAGGTAGTGATGTATGTCTGCGCTTATTCTGTTTGTGTTGTTCTGTGTGTATGTAGAGGCATTGCGACGGGCTGATCCCCCGCACAAGGAGTCCTACCGACTGTGTATAGGATTAAGAAAATGAAAAAGAGATGCAACAGAGGACTGTAGAGCCATAGAGAGATAGATAGATAGACGACCGAGGGGCCGGGAGTTCGAGCCCCAGTAGGGTCAAGAATTTTTTTCACCTCGTCCCGACCCGCTCTGGCTTTCCCCCCAATATCCTATCCAGTGGGTACCAGGAGCACTTTCCCCGGGAGTAAAGCGGCAAGAACGTGAAGCTGATCACTCACCTTCAGCCAGTGCCGAGTTCAAGAATATATTCATCTATACATCCACTCCCCCATACGTCTTCATGGCTTAGTGTATAATTAGTTAAGCACAGGAACATCTTTACCTTTACTATTTTTATTTTCAATGTCTCTTCCACTCATTTCAGGGCAATGGCCTCATGTTCAGTTCCATAATCATTTTTCACAGACGATAGGACTCCTTGGACAAGTGATCAGCCCGTTGCAAGGCCTCTACCTAAACGCAGTACAACACAAGCACATAATAAACGCATACACATCAAACATCCTTGCCTTGATTGGGATTCGAACCCACGATCCAAGTGTCCGAGCGAAAGAAGACATTTCGTGTCTTAGTCCGCGCGGCTACTGTGACCGGCTTACCTTTTATCTGTACTAACAGAAAATTCTGTTCTGATTTATACTGCGGGATTTTCATATGTGTGAATTAGAACGTGGGAAATTCTCAAACTTGTTGTGACGATTGATAAGCGAACACAGAGTTTTGACCAGCCTCACTGCTTTCAAATGCCACTTCATCTCCGTCCAAGTATCTTTATCTTGCTGCATCACTCTTTCGGAACATGATGTATGAAAATCACCGCTCTTGATGATATTTCAAGCAAAAGTTCAGGGGCACGATATCGAGGGAAAGGTTAGGGAGTCGTATCTAGCAGACGGCGTTTATGGATATTGCAAGCAGAAATGTCTTCTATTGCATTTGTCTGCGGCATGTTATGGAGGCCCATAAGGTTGTGAGACTTCGAGGCTCCAACGTTTTCTGTAGACAGCTGGTTCAGAGATGGCGGTAAGGTTGTCAGCCTTGCTAGTCGGCCGCACTTAACGCCCCAGGCAGATTCCTGGTACTCATTTCTGTTAGAGGCTGAGTCGACCCCAAGGCAATAGTGCCGCAGGATATATTAGGTAATTGTAGAAAATTCACCTCATATTGACTCGACCCGGGATTTTTCGGCTCTTAGAATAGTGTCTCAACCGACTACGCTACCGCGTGCCCCCATGCGTTAGTGTAAAGTAGCGAATTTGTATTTATTTATAGGCATACATATGAGGAAAGTTTTCTTGATTGCATTGGTAAACTGGCTTCTACACTTAGCACAGAGCAAGTTAGCGCTTCTGACTTGTGTTCGCGGAGATACCGCGTTCGAATCTCGGCCGGGACACTGATTTTCCTGATTCAATTTTCTTCGTAATGTTCTATATTCCCTCCAGGCAGATGTCGGGTTAGTATTTTAATGTAGGTCACAACAGTTGGCTTCCACAGTCTTGACAATTCATTATCGTCAGTTCGACGGTATATAGGTTTAGCTACTGAAGCTGAGTCCTTCTTGAGAAGCCGCCAGTTGCTCAGCCACTCAAGAATTTCCCACATTTGATGGAACCCGAAGTTTCATTTCGTATCCACAAGTGGCCGCAACTGGTCCCTGTCCCCAGCCAGTTCAATCCAGTCCATATCATCCAAGCCACTTTCATGTTACATCTCATTTATGTTTAGGTCTTCCTAATGTTGTCTTACCTTCTGGCTCGCTCATCAAAACCCTGTAAGAGTTTTTGTCCATGGATGCTACATGCCCTTTCCATTTAATGATCCTTGATATTTAATTCTAATTAAAGCTGAGAAGAAGCTTCCCGTCATGCAACTGTCTCCGACGTCCGAACTGATATTAAACAAAGTTGTCCCTGTGCTTAACTAACTAAACACTTCACCATGGCGTGTGGGGGTGGATGTATAGATCCACGTATTCTTGACTTCAGCACTAGTTGGACGTGAGTGGTCAGCTTCACGCCTCAGCCGCTTTACCCTAGGAGAAAGAGCCCCGGTACCCAATGGATAGGAGGGTGGGTGAACCCCAGAGCCTGTCTGGACGACGTGAAGAGGAGAAAAATGTCCCTACCGGGACTCGAACTCCGACTCCTTAGTCACTTGCCAAACCGAATAAATAAGTACGAAAACACAGACGTAATGCCGGTATGACTAAAAATTATGATAATCATTATGGTACTAGTCGTGGTGGTCATGTTATTACTGTTAATTTGGCATTGTCAGTCAGGATTTTTGGCTGAATTTTCTTTCAGCTAAATGCACAAGTTTTATTTGTGGCCAGAGGTACATGGGTTCCCTGGAGCTGAGGTGAATAGCAACAGTGAGTTATATTTTAGGTTAGCTTGTTTTCTGAATGGAGCTAGTCCAAGATATGTGCCCCTACCCTCTATCCTCCCCCTCTCCTCTTCCCCGTCTATCCCTCCATATTCCTGACCGCAAATGTTTTCTTATTCTTTACGCCGTGTAGTTTTGAAGTTTTCGCGGCGGAGTACCACTGAGACTCCACGAGAGTAGGAAATACGTGGAGAGATGAAATGAAGGGGGAACGGAACTTTCTTACATAGGAAACGTCGGAAACATCGGACGTGTTTCGTGTGCGGTTCGGTTCGGTTTTTTTGTGTGGGAAACTTCGACAGGCGTTCAGCGCAGTGTGATATATGATTTGTTACACGGCTAAAGTAGGTAATGACATTGATGTATTTGTGTTCTGCCCCTGTAAGAGGGGCTCCGTATTTTCATCACTCTTGCTCACACATGGCACCTTGCCCAATGTGACTTATTTTCGTAATGTTTCCTTAAATTTATTTCAAATATTTTTGATAGTGTTCTCAGTGTTCCTTGCCTGCTATTTGAGATCTTGCGGGAATTACAAGTGGTGCACCGTTGCGTAGTTAATGAGCGTATGAATTTGTGATGTAGCACGTACAGAAGTATGTCAATATGTATTGGAAGTTGAATGTATGTACGAATGAATGCATAAGGGGTGGGTCTTCTGGTTTCTTGCACCGCGACCTACAGTGATCTATTGTGCTTTGTACTGGAAGCTAGTGATACTGTAAGGTAAAGTTCTCTCTGTGATTAATTAATTAAGCACTAAATGATGAAGATGTATGGGGGAGTGGATGTATATACCCATATTTTCTTGACCTCGGCAATAATTGGATGTGAGCGGTCACCTTCACTCCCCGGCCGCTGCACCTGCAGGTACCCATTGGACAGGAGGTTATGTTGGCCCCAGAACTGGTCTTGAGGCAGTAGAGAAAATATTCTGGACACTACCGGGACTCAAACTCCGGTCTCTCTGTTGTTCAACCTGTACCAGTCGCTATCCCGTATCCTAATGTTGATACTGCACCGTTTTAAAATATGTTTGAGAGACAAAGGCATGTTGGGATGTTTTCGGCGATTTTGGACACAGCCACTATTAGAAATGTGTACCAGGAATGTTCTGGGGATAAAGAGTAGCCGGAGCATAAAGCTGAGGACCTAAACGGCATCTGTGAGCCGATTTTCTAGAAAATGTGGGAGCCTCGACGTCTCACAAACATATGGCCCTTCACGGTTCTGTTACAGGGATAGTTTTTTTAATCCTATGCATTGGTTTTCATAGATTGGTTTTTTGGCTAGGTTTGTTGAATAAAATTTTCACCTCTCTTTCTATCTTAGTCTCAGTTTTGTGCACCCTTTATCACAGTTTTTATACGTATATCTTCCTGTTACCTCCCTTCGACAAGTCCTAGTCTCAGGTGTTTATGTAGCAGTAGTGTCCAGTTATTGAGCTTAGCTTCTTCTAAATAAATCCAGAGAGTAGGCGTCATTTAAGGACGGAAACAGGTCCGGTTTCCGAAAGGCTGTGTTCTCTAGTTTTTAGAATACCGGAGGAAGGAGAAAGCCCAAAACCCGAGTAATTCTTAGTTTCTGTGTTGTTTAATGATTCACGGTTTAAAACTAACGGAGTTTTTTTTTTTTTGCAGAATTAAACGTGGTACAGTTTCATGGAGCGTTAATATCAAATTTTACATCTCTCTCGTCACGTGAAGCTGTCCTTCCGGTTCGATATATATATATATATATATANGAGAGAGATGTAAAATTTGATATTAACGCACAAAATACAGTATATTTATTTTACGTTAGACCGATTGTCACCGGTTTATATCGTATTCAGGAAGTATCGACTTCGAACCTTGACCGGGGAATTGGCTTCCTGACTGAGATTTTCGTCAGTTTTACTCAGTTTCTCCACGAATATAGTGCGATAGTATTAGGATTTGAGGTTCTCATAGCGGCTATTGTGAAGAGTTCTATCTTATGGAATGTAACGCCTTATAAGCCGTTGAAAGCCAAACGACGTTTCAGAGATCTCTTTCGCTTCCTTCATCAGGACCGAAGAATAATCTAAGATGCAAATAAGTGCTTCTCACTGGTTTTTTGATAAGCATAATTTTCCATTCCGAAGATAGAGGCGAAATATTCCTCAGAAACGTCGGTTGACTTTCAACGGTGTTATACATAACCTCCCCACCTCATCCTCCTTGACTTGATCATTCTAATTATACTTGGAGAAGAGTATAAGTTATGAAGCTCCTCACTGTGCAGTTTTCTCCAAGCTCCTGTCACTTCATCTCTCTTGGTCCAAATGTTCTCCTCAGCACCCTGTTCTCAAACACCCTCAGCCCATGTTCCTCCCTTAATGTCAGAGACCGAGTTTCACACCCATACAGAACCACAGGCAAAATTATAGTTTTGTATATCAAGATCATGTGTAATCATGCCTTAAATGACAGTTCCGAAATTTTAAGTTTTAAATCAGCAGAGTTTGTTTGTCGTGAATGGTTTTGCTGCCTAGAGTCGAGAGGACCTACAAGTATGTGATAGCCATGATGTCCATCAGCACGCTTCTTAATGGCAATGAGAGGGATGTCGACGTTTCGTAACTCGGATCGCTTTCACAGCCCGTTCCTGCCTTCAGCAGCGTCAGCAGTCACTGTCAGTCATTGAAATTAAATTGCTTTTGGTGGGCATAGTAGACGCTCAGCGTATCTCTACAAATAGACAGAAATTTCAGGGCTCTGAAACGCTAAGACCGAGTTTCGATTACAAGCCTGTATCCTTCTGAGCAGGCTGGCTAAAGCGGTGCCTTCTGGTTTGTGTATGGGGGTGATATAGAGCCGGAATAGCTCAGTCGGTATAGCAACGAGATGCCGGGTTCTGTTACCGGCTTGGTTAAGTTACAAGCTTCAGACGAGCTCTGGGGCCCACTCAGCCTCCTATCCAATGGGTACCGGGTGCTCTTTCCCAGGGAATAAAGCGGCCGGGGCGTGAAGCTGACCACTCCATGTAGTACCCAGATCAAGAACGGTAGAGAGATACCTCCACTGTACCATACGTCTCAGGGGCTAGGTGCTTAATCATTTATTACCGGCTGTCCTCACTGAGGTTATTTGTAGTTTTCTTCAGTCACTACAGGAAAATTAACGGGATAGTGCCTCATGTTGGACTACCACTGTTTCCTTTTCTAACTCATTGTGCTGCTATGTTCTTGAACGCTATGCAGTTTGTGGTTGTGATAGCTTCGTTAAGTAAACCAGAGGTAATTAGATTAACGTGTGTGCTAACTGCGATTGTGTCGCTGCGTTGCTGTTTTCGGTGTTAGGTGTTATCGTAGTGCGTAATGAATTCTTTATATCAGGCTGACTGCTTATTCCATGGAACTGAGACCTTCTTGAGAAGCCAATATTTGCTCAGCAGCTCCAGAATTTCCCAACATTCCATGGAACCCTAAGGTTCATTGCCGCCCACAGTGGTCTCGCGGTCTAAAGCATGAACTGTCTTCGCTCCCTCGGAAGCCGGGGATCGTGGGTTCCAGTCCCACACAAGGCGTGGATGTTTGGTGTGTGTATGCATTTATTCTGTGTTTGTGTTTTCCTGTGTTTACGTAGCGGCCTTGCGACAGGCTGATCTCCCGTCCAAGGAGTTCTACCGTGTATAAAAGTGAACATGAAGCTGAGAAATCAGCCCTGTGCTCCACAGTGGGAGCAAGAGGAGGAGAAGAAAAAAGGTTAATTACCATGTTCACAAGATCCTTCCACTGGTTCCTATCCTGAGCCAGATCAATCCAGTCTAAACCACTTCATCCTAATTCATTTTAATATAATTCTGCCACCTAGTCTGGATCTTCCCAGTGGTCTCTTTCCTTTACGTTTTCCTACCAAAATTCCATATGTATTCCTCTTCTCCCCCATACCTGCTATATTCCCTACCAATCTCATCCTCTTTGACTTGTTGATTACATCTGAAGAAGAGTGCAAGCTATGAAACTCCTCCTTATGTAGTTTTCTCCAGTGTTTTCTTCTTTCTTCAGCCCAAATATTCTCCTCAGCACGTTCTTGTACCTCAGTACAGTGTACAGTGACGCAGTCATCTCTTCTTCCCCTTAGCACTGTTCTCCTGAACTGACGCCAACATAACAGCTTCATTCGGGGACACCTGGCCGAAGTCTCGACCTCATGGCAATGTACGCTTCACCGTAGCTTCTCTCTGTATGTCTCTCCGTCCGTCCGTCCAAGTATGAATCCTCTTTGAACCGTTTTCACGAAATAAACATGCAGGAAGATTCCTCGGACACTCACGCAACTTCAGTATGACTTTGGAAAAATAAGCGGTTATACAACGTAACGTCAGTTAACTGCATGTGGCAGGATATTTCTTGAGAAGCTAGTAGTCACTTAGCTAGTCCAGAAATCCTTACCCCTTTTACAGACCCTGACAGTTCATTCCTGTGCTACCACTGCCCCATAATCTAAACCAGGTTAATGTAATCCACATCGATAAGCCGCATTTCTTCAAAATATTTTCATATTATTCCTCCAGTGACACCTAGATTTTCGTAGAGCCCTCTTCTGAATTGTGCATACGTTTTCCATGTGTTACATGTATCTACAGGCCCTGTCCTTGCCTTGCGTCTATGGCTCCACAGCAGTCTGTTCCTCCTTTTCCTCTTTTCAGTTTCAGGCCGCTACCTACATACACACAGGGCAGCACAAACACAGAATAAACGTACATAGATATCCATGTCTCAAGTGGGATCCGAACCCACAATCCTAGTGTTCGAGCGGGAGAACATATTTCATGCCTTAGACCGCGCGGCCACTGTGATCGGCCCTTCATTTATTCAGCCGTAGAATATTTTTTTAAACGTATGAAATTTGTCATTTTACAAATTTTTATCCATTTTCATGTTTCTCTCTCTCTCTAAACATTGTGCCCAGCGCCCTGTTCTCTGGTATCCTCATTATGTAAATGTGGTATTTCCTGTCGGATCCCTAACTGTTACCCAGAGACATTCATTATAATTCATACCTTCCTCCCTGACCGTTAAATTAATGAGAAATTAAAAAATAGTTTGAGATAAACTTTCAAAAAAATACAATTTAAAGTTAACCCCCCCCCCCAAACCAGAAAACTTTTTAAGATCTGCAGAGCCGTTAGTGTAACTGTCTTCTCGGTGTTTCCTAAGAGAGCGGCATTTAATTCACGGACTGACATTTTGCGTGTTGGCTGTTTTCTTTTTCTTTTTATTGCTAGTGGGGTGGGACTAAGTCCCTTGTACTGCGGCCACTTCTGGATTATTGTACCAGCCCCAGATGATAGGTGAGGGTGATTGTGGAGCAGTTGGTGGAATGAAGATTGGCAGGGGAAACCGAAGTACTCGGACGTAACCTGCCCCAGCGCCACTGTGTCCACCAAAAATCCCACTTGAGCAGGCCCGGGATCGAACCCGGGCCGCCGCGGTGGGAAACCAGCGACTAACCGCTTAAGCTATGGTGCGGCCTCATGTTGGGTGTAGGGCGGACGTTCGGAAATTAACCTCCATTCTGTTTCATATGTCAGCAGCTATCTTCCTGCACGTCTGCCTGGAGTGCAGATAGCAATGGGAAACGTCACGTGCATTGAAATGGCACATGTTCTGTGTGACCGAGTTCTTCGGAATTTCTTACTGCCGTTTAACACGCCACGCTTCCTTTATTACGTGCGTGTGATGCAGTGTTTTGTTTGTGACACGTGTAAAGTACTCCGGAATCTTCATTAGTCTCTTAACTCCTCACTTGATCTTCGTCAGCGATCAGGAACGGAAAAAGTGAAAGCAAATTCGATCTGTGATAAGTGAAATATTATTCAAGTGCCTTTCATTTTACTGAAAAAGTGGTGATGAATATAAATTAGCTTATGAATGGAAAACCGCTTTATTTTGTAGAGTTCTGTCTTCTGTGATATAACATCACGTAGTCCGTTGAAAAACAATCGACGTTTCGGAGGAACATCGCCTCCATCTTCAGTATCGGAGAATAAGCCAAGCAAGAAATTAGCGTGAAGCAGGTAGGCCGTTGGATGCTGGTTTCTTGTTTGGTTTTTTCGACCCTGAAGTTGAAGGCGACATATTCCTCCGAAACGCCGGTTGACTTTCAGAAAACAGTACTCTTCGTAACAACCGCTGTGACTTAGTTGTGGTTCTGTGAATATTTGTATCAGTTACGATCGTGTGTTACAAATTTGAGATTTCTTGAACTTATTATATAAAGTTTAATATAATGAGAGTCAGATTTTTAGATGTGACACCGTCTAATTTCATAGAAAATTACTGGCGTTTCGGAGTAACATACTGCCACTATCTTCAGGGTCGAAGAGTAAGCGAAAAAAGGCATCCAGTAACAATTTTCTGGTTGATTCTAAACGGTTCTGACGATGGTGTATAACACACACAATTACTGTAGTTTTTTAATTGTTCCATCATCCGGTATTCTAGAAAAAACACGACGTTTCGGGATTTGGATCTGTTTCCGTACTCACTGGACCAGTGATTGAGATTAGGTTTTTCCAAGAGGCCCAACTGAGTACGTGTCTTCGCCCCCTCACCTGAGGACAGAAACAGATCCAATCTCCGAAATTTCGTGTTTTCTATTTTGTGGAATACCGACAGATGGAAAAAAAGTCCAAAAACGCAGTAATTTTGTAATTTTCCTAATTGGCTCACTTTTCCACCCTGATGATTGAGGCAGTATGTTTCTCCGGATCGCCGGTATACTTCCACCAGACTACACGGCGTCATATACCAGAAAATAACACTCTTCGCGGTCACCGCCATTAAAATCTCAGATCCAACAAAAAGATTTTCACAGTTTTCGGAATATTCTATAATAAATTAGTGTTGTGTGGGCTACCATTTAATGATATTTAATTTTTTTAAAGCATGACATTTTTTGTGAGACTCATGACCATATGCTCTTTTCTGGGCACCGACAAGTATCGCGTTCTTATTCTGTTGCCATATTTATCGTGGGAATGCTCTCAGCTCTGCGCAGCTCTGTGTGTAGAACAACGTGAGAATATCAGGATAGTTTGGCTGCTAGTTTAATCTAAATTTTACGTATGTACCTCTTAAATTTCACGCGTAGTTGGTTGAGGGGCTATGCTACAAGCCGGAAGGTCGCGGGTTCAAGTCCCGATAAGGTCATTGGATTTTTTCAGTTGACCTAATCCTTCCAGCCGCACTAGGCCCTGGGGTTTACTCAGCCTCTTACGCGGCCGGCGCATAAGGCTGACAACCTTACGCCATCTTTGAGCCGATAATGTGGGGCCTCAACGTCTCACAACCCTATGGGCCTTCACGGCCTGGTACAGGGATAGCTTTACTTTACTTTTGCCTCTTAAATTTCAGAGAGATGTATTGCTATATAATTCTCGTTCTGTATCTTAATTTAATTGTAAGGGGACAGAAGGAACTAAAATATATGCAAAAACTCTCACGCTGTAAAAATTTTCCACATTTCTCTCTGTGTATTTAAACAAAATTTGGTGAATTTTTGTCGAAAGCACTGAAATTACCTGATTTCTGTTTACCGCAGATAATAATTCTTGAGCTTAACACATTGCTCGAACTTAAGCTATGTATTAGATCACGAATAAAGGAAAGAGTTCTCTGTTAGTCTATCGTGTCTATTCTGTGAGTACGGATAATATTTTGACTAGGAATTTTGAAGTGTATTATACTATATAAAGAGGATGGTGTAAAATTGAATCTTCATGCGTTTTATTACTGGGAGATATCTTTAAAAGCCGGCATCGGCGCGTCGTTGACAAGAAAGGGGAGACAAAGAAGAAGTCCGAAAGTTTATATAAACACATTTTGTGCCTTTTCGATTAGTTCCAAACGGATATTTCGCTGTTCTGCTAAAATATCTCTTTGCATTTACGATTTTATTGATAATTCAGTTTGTTGCTATTTTTTAGTGAAATGTCTTGAGTAAAGCGAAGTGAACTTGATAAACTTTTAAGCTGCAGCTGAAGAATCCTTGAAACAAAGAAGTCTTTAACGTGATACCTCTCGCTGTGTTTGAATAGCTTAGCAACGGTTTGTTCATACAGATTAAGTTAGGGATGTTTTTATTTGATTCTACATGGAATCAATTTACCTTTAAACAGTTCTGACTCGCAGTGGCTTCTACAAGCTTATTGCTGTGATAATAAAAATGCTGATCGATATATTGTGTATGTGAGTTTCCGCACTGAGCATTCAGCATGGAATTCCTCAGTGTCGAGTCTGCAGTTGATAGCTACTCTACAGCAATATTGACAACCACTACAAGAAGACGTATTACTCGCAGACCAAGAGACAGATGGACAGTGGTAGTTGGACCGGAAGTACGGTACGTATAACTACCATTAATATAGTAACCTAAAAGTTAACGATGTACTTTAGGATTAAAATATAATTTCTAAGTTTAGACTTGCAACACAGCAAGTGCAAGTCACTTGTCATGTGTGTGTGTGTGTGAGTTGTTAATTTTAAAAGCGCTACATAAATTCATAAACTGAATACCATTTGTGATTGATTCTCATGTCGTGGAATAGAAATAAAACTAAACTAAAAACTCCGTGGCCTCTATTCCACAAAAGAACTATACCGACCCAGTGACCCCCGCTTCTCGGCGAAGTTAGTGCCAACTTTTGCGGATAGAGGGTGTCACGTGGTCAGCGCAACGGATTCTCACGCTTTTCTAGACCGGAGTGCAATAGAACTTATTTACTTACTTACTTACTTACTTGCTCATGGAGCTGAGCCCTTCTGGAGGAGCCGCCAATTCTGTAGCTACTCAAGAATTTCCCAGCATTTTATGGAACCCGAAGGTTCATTACCGTATTCACAAGAGCCCTCCACATGTCCCTATCCTGAGTCAGATCAATCCAATCAATATCATCCCATTCTATCTCTCTAAGATCAATTTTAATATTGTCCACCCACCTAAGCCTTGGTCTTTCCAGAATGCAATAGAACTAAGTTCTAGAAATTCCACAGCCGCTTGGGGGGGGGGAGTTTAGTTGCGCATAAAAGTCCGCAATATTTCTTCAAACGACAGCGGGAATAGTTCATAAGAGAGAGTGCTCTTTCCTATAACCATCAGTGCGTCATACTTGAGACACTCTGTTGACAAAAATGATGTACTGATTGATTTTCTTTACTGCTAGTGGGGTGGGACTAAGTCCCTTGTACTGCGGCCACTTCTGGCCTATTGTACCAGCCCCAGATGATAGGTGAGGGTGATTGTGGAGCAACTGAGGGAATGAAGATTGGCAGGGGAAACCGAAGTATTCGGAGAAAACCTGCCACAGCGGCACTTTGTCCACCACAAATCCCACTTGACCAGACCCTGGATCGAACCCGGGAAGCCAGCGACTAACCGCTCGAGCTATGGCGTGGCCCTGTCCTGATTAAGATCCGGCCGATCTCTTCGGCTGTGGCAGTTTTAACACAGAAGCATCGCTGGCCGATCCAGTCGATGTATGGTGTGCACAGGTTTAATGCTATGCTGAGTGTGTGCAGATTTTAGGAAGATATTTTGTTCGTACAGCTTCTTATGTATTTGAAATATTTTTCAGTAGAACAAGACTCAATAAAATGAAAACGAAGCATACTTTCCGTGTAACATACGCGAAGCTTTTTTCTTATTATTACCTTATCTCACAGCCATTTGTTTAACAAGTGCCATTCTGTTGTCTAATGCAATTGATTATCCCGTGTTGCTTTTCTCTGTGACGTACGCTCTTACACTTGTGGAGAGGCGTATAAAATTCTTGCACAAAGATAGATAGTAAATACATATGCACAATACATGTATATGTTTTAAGTCAATTACGAACATGGCGACGGTGCAAGACTTCGAGTTTTTGTCCGACAAATTTATCGTATTGAAAATATGTTCTCAAATAATATCTTCACAAAAATAAAGTAAAAAGTAACAAAAATCACCGTTCCTAACTATTCCTCTATTGTTATAGAGGCGTGTTTACATTGCCTTTGCATAAAACGGCAGTTCTTCTATTATTGCTTGCGTATTCGTTGTCGCGAGTTTACCTTGCCGTTGCCTAGCAATTGATGTCTGCTCTGGCTCCACTTTTCCGCCTTTCAGGCGTCATATCACATAGTAGCAGATCTGTAGGACCAGAAACACAAGAAATCAGGCTATGTAGGTTCTGTCCAGAACTCTTGGGTTATATGTTTGTCTAATTTCATTGTAATTTATTTACACAGTTAACCTTTTAATAGCTAATAGATGATACATACTTATAAAACTACTGTTTCTAAGTAACAGGAAAACGTACGCCGAATGGACCGAAACTCTACTCAAGATATATCGCAAACAGTGTGCCGATCATTGAAATAGGCGACGACTAGTCGATCTAATATTTATCGCAATATTTTACTCAGTATTTTGCACAAGTAAACTTAAAGCTATCCCTGTAAGAGGTCGTGAAGTCCCATAGAGTTGTGAGACGTCGAGGCTCCCACGTCTTCGAGACAATCGGCCCACAGATGGCGGTAAAGTTGTCAGCCTTATGAGCCGGCCGCCTCTTACCCCCCAGAAAGATTCCTGGTACTCATTTCTGTTAGAAGCTGAGTCGACTCTAGGACCATGGTGCGGCTGGAAGGAATAAGTAGATTGAAAAATCCACCTCATCGGAACACGAACCCGCGACCTTTCGGCTTGTATCATAGTGCCTCAAGCAACTACGCTACCGCGTACTTAAATACGTAGTTTGTCTGATAACAGTGTGACGCTGCACTGCGCTGTGTCTCGAACTGTTAACATCCAGATAATGGGGACACATATGTCTACTGTAATGCGAGAGACAACGACACCTGTGCTGTTCGCCATAACATGCCTATATCATGACTCGGCACTTGAAGGCGGCGACAGGAATGCGCATTCTTATTCAGTACAATAGGTCTGTATTACAGCGCTATACATCGGTATGTTACAACGTAACAATGTCCGACCAAACATCGCTGTGAAGTGGTTAACATTCTTGGCCAGGAGATGGTTTCGCGGTATTCCTCAGTCCGTTCAAGCTAATGCTGGCATAGAACCTCAGATTATAAATTCAGTAGCCTCGGAACACTTTATGAGCCAAGTGTTAACACTTTACACAATTTTGAGTTTGAGGTTTTGGCGGGTGTCCGGGAAGAATTCATACTGACATCTTGCTTGACTTACTGTACTTCCCTGAAGACGTAGGCGATATGTTCTTCCGAAACTAGAACATATGGAAATTTTCGCTTTACACGATCACGAAGCGCATTCATGCTATTCTGAAATTCTACAGAGATATATCTTCTTCTTCTTCTTCTTCATTGGCACTACAGCCCTCATTTGGGTCTAGGCCTACCTCCATGAAAACCTCCGTTTCACACAAAGATATATACCTTAACAAAAATGTATTTTTCCCATCTCTTTCCTTCTGGCTTTCCCACCAATATCCTGTAAGCATTCCTCGTCTCCCCCATTCGTGCTACATGCCCTGCCCACCTAATCCTTCTTGACCTTTCTAATTATACTTGGAGAAGAGTATAAGTATTGAAGGTCCTCATTATGCAGTTTCCTCCAACCTCCATCACTTCATCTCTTTTCGGTCCAAATATTCTTCTTAACACCCTGTTCTCAAACACCCTCAGTCTATGTTCCTCCCTTAATGTCAGAGACCAAGTTTCACACCCATACAAAACCACAGGCTAGATAATACAGACACATAAAACAAAATGTTAATTCTTCTGTGCGTGCCTTGCTTTGAGACCGCATATCCATTTCCGTAAGATTAATGTTGCTAGCACCTGCTTCAGGACAGCTGCACTCGGCTTCGGCACGTCCTGTCATATTTCTTTATTCACGACGCATCGATCAATTTCTTAAATTTAATATCAGCTCTAAAATTACTTCAGCCCGTCCGTTACGTAACACGCAACCTTCCCTACTCTTTCCTTTACATAGCGGCGCGCTACAAGCTGATCCACTGAGAAATCAGGAGGCAGCATTCAAACTGGCTGTGGAGCGCACCCTGCCTCCTACCTGCTAGGTACCGAGAATCTATCCCCGAGGACAAAGCGGTACGGAGCGTGAAACTGACCACTCACTTCCATCACGAATCCCACTGCTATAAAAAGCTATCCTTTAAGTAATCCTGAATTTCTGCACATTATAATAAAGGGAAAGTTTTCAATATTTATGCATTATTTTGTTTTTATTTTCAGGTGAGTACTTCAACCTTACTATCTGCTGCCTTTCGTACCGTGTGTGGTAAGTTTACCTGTAATTTTTATAAAGCTTCTACTACTGAAATTAAAGAGATAACTGTGATTATTACCAAGGAATTGAATTATGACATAGTCAGGTGTCGAACCTACGGAACCAGTTTTATGAAGCTATATGCACAAAGACGCTCACAATAGAATGTTTTAAAGTCATTTTAATTAGTGAGATACAAAATCTGTTCGAGCAAGTATCTGTTTCGATTTCTCCTTATGATTCGTCGCGAAAAGTTAAGTTAGTAATATGATACCCTAATAACTATACCATCAAAAGTTAACATAGTCGTACATTCATAACTTCACATTTAGTTTAATGTTCCATCGCATATCCGTGTTCCATTTGTCATGTCTCACAATTGCGGAACTTATTGCGTTTTTCCACGACATATACAGAATTCTAATACAGTTTGTTGCAGCATAATGAAAAGATAGGCTGTTGAACAGAAATAAGGCTGGAGTTAAAGTGCAAATCATATCAGGATACTTCGTAGCCTGCAGGCCGGCATGGCTTTAGAATTACACAGTCACATGCAAATGTGCCCACAATAAATTGACCACTGTTCTGTTTATGCTTGAATATGTTGCATTTTTCTTGAGCATCTATATCTAGCAATAAAGACATTATATAATGAATTACAAACACGATGAATAACCGTTCGATTTTTAAAGCATTTTCAAAGCCTCTGTAGTCTAGTGGTCATAGTTCCTGGTTACAGTTTCAGAGGTCCGGGTTCGATTCCCGACGCTACCAGATCATCTGAGAAGTAGTGGGTGTGGAACGGTGAAGATAATTGAGGAGCTGTTTCAAGGAAATAGCTGCTTCGATTTAGAGAACAGAGATTATCGGCCGTGGGGATCGTTGCTCTGACCACGTGATAGCCTCTATCCGCAAAAGTTGGCACTAAATTTGCCGACAAGCGGCGGTCGCTCAGTCGGTATAGTTCGCTTGCGGACTACAGACCATTGAGTTTTTCATGTTAAGGATATTACGATGGGCAGGACACGTTGCCCAAGATAAATTAGAAATGCTTACACAGTTAATTGTAGAAATCCTTAACTTCTGAAACTCATAAAATTACTGGACGCTAATATTAAGAAGTTCTGAGTCACATCCGATAAATTGCTGCTGACATTCGCCAGCACAGTCATTGTTAGCTCCGGCCCCCGCGGGACACATGATCATATTTTTCTGTCCATATCTGTATAAGTTCTGTGAAGAAATATTCGCCTACTTTGTCTTTGCTACGACACGGACAAATACTGGAGACGGTGTTTCCTCTGCGGTCCGCCCCGAAGTTATATAAACAAAACAACTTCAGCTTTCAGGAATTGGAAGGGATACGCAGATTCACAGACATCAGGACATCATAAGCCTCCTTTTATTTTTTCATAATATGGAAAGGAGGCTGAAAAACATAATGCACATGACTATCACAGGTCTATTAACCTTATTGGTCTAATTTAGTGCTGTTCACAGCTGATCTTCTTTCTGGCTTTACCCTTCGATTTCGATAATCAAAACGAGAAAGGAAATAAAGAATACGCATCCAAGGAACTGTTTAACTTTGGTCTTACCCTTCCAGGAATGTCCATGAAACTAAGATATACCCATGCGTACTCTCTCACCAATATGTGTGAGACGTTGCCCACTTGATGAGGCTTAAGCTTCATTGCCAGCGAATATTTCTCGCATGGCTCTAAGCTTGCGAAATCAGTGTCACAAGTAGAACCCAACTCTGGTACGTCAATATTTTGACTAAGGTCATAAAATCGTAAGGTAATGTGACATTTAATTTGAAAGGTCATGATATTTTATATTTTTTTATCTTATCTCTCCTCTACTTGGCTTCCGTCCGAGTGCCTTCAGAGTGAGACCGAGTGTCTGTTCTGGAAAATATGCAGCTCAGATGTTCTTAAATTCCTGCGTTTTCGGAAATTTTGCGAGGAATTGCTGTTGTAGAAACGGCCAATATTATTGGTATACAAGTCAAAGTGGTCGCCTTTCCGCACAGGCCACGTCCTGCACTGCGTCGTGTCCCTTGGCACTGTGACCTGACGAGGCGAGTAAGACGTGTGGACCCAACAGATGTATCCCCGTACACAAATAAGCACGTAAACAACACCTACTTTTGAAACTAACGGAACTAACGGCACTTTCCAGTCTCCTGCGAAATTTGCAGTGGATCCAGAGACATTGGCCAACATATGTACATAATATTGTTTTTATTTGTTTGTTTTATCATCTCTTTTCTTTTATTTCTTGCAACATATTCCTTTCCCAGTCACTGTAGCAATATCATAAAAGGATTAAGAAAACATAACAAAATTACAGGCGCTTTTTTCTATCAGAACGCTACTCTAATGTAAAGGTAAAGGTGTTCCCGTGCTTAATTAATTAAACACCACGGCATGAAGATGTATTTGGGAGTGGAGGATTGTCTCCACCATTTTTAACCTCGGTACTGGTTGGAGGTGAGTGATGAGTTTCACGCCACTGCTACCTCACTTTAGGCGCAAGAGCGCTCAGTATCCATTGGGTAGGAGGCAGGGTGGACTCTGTGGAAAAGATTGAAATCTCTTTTCCCCTCCGGGAATTGAACCCCGGACTTCCAGTCCGTAGACTGTCGCTATACCGACTGAGCAATCCCGGCTCTTAGTGATGTCGTTAGATTGGTGAAATTTACATGCTCTCCATTTCTGTTCTTTAAAACAAAAATAATGCCGAAAAATCATATTGTTTCAGTTTTCGAATTCTAAATCCGCGGGTCGGACAGTTTTGATACTATACTACAAACCGAGAGGTCGCGGATTCCGTTTCCGATGAGGTCATTGGATTCTTCAATTGACCTAATCCTTCCAGCTTCACTATGGCCCTGGGGTAGACTCAGCTTCTAACAGAAATGTGTACCAGGAATCTTCTTGGGGGGTAAAGGGCGGCCGGCGCGTATGACTGATAACCTCACCGCCATCTGTGAGCCGATTGTCTAGGAAATATGGGAACCTCGACGTCCTACAACCCTATGGGCCTCCATGGCCTATTACAGGAATAGCTTTACCTCCTTACAGCAATTTGTTGCTTTCAGAAGCGGATCCAGTTGAAAACTACATTGAGAAGAAATAAACGAAACTGTTTTCTGAGGTCGCGACGTGTGAAAATTGATACTGTGAAAAGCTAGCCCAGTTTCATGAGGAGTTTCTTATACACGTACATTTCTACTTTACCGCGGGAACGTCTTTACCGAGTTGTTACCTAGCAACGATAAGGGGATACGTAGAAATACCCACAGACCCACGTATCCAACAAGTCTTCTATTGTTGCGTGTATTCGTTGCAGCGGGAATGTGTTTACCGTTGCTTGGCAGTGAAAGAAGGGACACACTTTACCGAGAGTTTGCCTAGCAACGGTAATAGAGATACACATATAGAAACACAGACTGATGGGAGGGATTTCTAATGTGCGCTGCTGAGATGGGCTCAGGTGCCATGATAAACATACCAAGTATCATAGAGATTTGTTCAGGAATTCAAAATTTGGCAAGTGAGTTAATAGACGCAGACAGCATGCAGATTGCATGAGCTTACTTTTTTCAAAACTAAGGAAAGTAGGCTAAAAGTGATGAAGGAATGAGTGAGCATAGTGACAGCCAGTCACTTGAAGGCACAGTAGCCCCAGCAGAGGGTGCATCACGAGAAGTGAACAGTGTCCATCATGCTGACAGTGTAATGAAGCGACTGCTGGTCTAAGCCTTTCAAGGAATGGGAATTTAATTACTTAATAGGATACATAGTGCTTTTCTGTCGTGCCGTTGCCATGACATGACGTGACATACTGTCAGGCCTTTTAAAGTGATGGTCATGACACCTCTTGGAGCAAGTCTCGTCTGTCTATCATTGAATACAATATTGGTTCTCCTTTCATCGCGATATTTGTTCTTGCTTTCGTGTCTGTTTGCCGATCTGTGGTCTAGAATATGAGATGGCGTACAGGGTCGATGACACAGAAATATGTCGAGCAGACCTTTGGCTAATATCTCGACATGCAAGTCTCCTCTCACTGAAGAGTATGGGCGGAGGCTGATTGAGTGGAAGTGGTGCTAAAACCCAACAATTCTTCGTATGGAGGGTTCGGTTGGATCCCAAAGTCGACCGTACTTTATTTTGTGAATACATTTATTTCCTCGATATAAATTTTATAGTCCCTAACGACTTATTCGGAGCTAGAACAGATGAGTCAGAATATTTTCTAAGTTACTGGCGGATGGCCGCACCATAGCTGAAGCGGTTAGTAGATGGCTTCCCATCGCGGATGCCCGGGTTCGATCCCGGGTCTGATCAAGTGGGATTTGTGGTGG
>NW_019721759.1:162128-226426 GCF_002891405.2 Cryptotermes secundus
GCCGAGTGGCCCCAGCTGGACCCCCCCCCCCCCACTAAGCAAATTGAAAAAACGTTACTGGCCTAATGGCCGAGGAGATGAGGTTCTATTTCTCATCTCTACAGCTTCTGTAGCGTAGTTTACATCCATTTTTCTTCACTTATTTAGTATTTATTTATTTTTACATTCTAATCGCTTCACAAATCAGTCAGTTGTCTTTAACTTAGTACAATAAACAGAATTATCCATAAGGCCACGTTTCTGCCTCTAGGAGTTGTTCCTTTAAAGTATGGGAAAAATGCAGACAATGTAAATCAAAAACAAGCCAGTATTTAGTAATCTTTATGGAATATTGTGACATGACGCCTGAATGCCGGAATACTGGAGCCAGAGCGGAAGTCCACTGCAAACCAATGACTCGCCAAACACATATTCTCGCTGCAATGAATAGACACGAAATAATTCATTGTTGAGCAGTGGTTCAGAAAGTAAGTTTTGTAGCAAGGGAATAATAGAATAACAAACGAAATGTTTGAGGTAGTGATCTCTCGTCCGTTCACCCCAAGTTATAAAAGAAAGTTCATTCGTGAAGTAATGGATTCGTCAGAGAGTTCAGTGGTCAGCTGTGGACCAGCTGTGGAGTGTTAACCAGCGGACACCGGAAGCTGAAGAAGTGACCGATTCGTAAATCAGAACCAAATCAGTCACGCAGAAGAGAAAACACTCGTAGTCCAGTGAGGAGTGGAGCCAGTCTCAAACAGTCATTGATTTTGAGCTGTTAGAATTGATTGTAACTGTAAAGAAGTGGCAATGAATCCAATCATCCAATCCATAACCCGTTACATTCGTCACGCAAAACCCCCGAATTCGTGACAATATAAAGTTCACTAAGGACAAATATATATATATATATGTGTGTGTGTGTGTCTCTCTCTCCCTCCCTCTCTCTCTCTCTCTCTCTCTCTCTCTCCTGTTGTGGGGCTCCAGTTGATACCACAGCTTCGTAACTTTGGGAGGCCTGGGTTTCAAATATTGATATGGACGCCGGATATCTTGAGCAAAAATATTCGTGACTTTATTCCTCTCCTTAAGAAAAATTTTGAGACTGACACAGATATCATGTCACCGCAGATTTTCCTTTTGAAATCGCTTCCATTTCATTATTGACTGATCGTCCTGCGGTTCTGTGTCACACTCCAAGTCTGAGCTGGTGAGATTCTCTAAGTAAAACCTCAGTACATAACACATTTGTGACAGTGATATCCAGGAGTCTACAACAGGCTGTGAACTTTGTTATGTTGTGAGAAGCAGAGGGTAAGGTGGGCAGGGTATGTAGCACGAATGGATGAGAAGAGGAATGCATATAGAATATTGGTGAGAAAGTCAGAAGGAAAGAGACCACTGGGAATACAAAGGCGTACGTGGGTGGACAATATTAAAATGGATCTTAGCGGGATAGGATGGGATGGTATGGATTGGGTTGATCTGGCTCAGACCAGTGGAGGGCTCTTGTGAACACCGTAATTAACTTTCGGGTTCTATAATATGCTGGGAAGTTCTTGAATAACTGCACAATTGGCGGCTTCTCAAGAAGGGCTCAGCTCCATGAGAAAGTGAGCGAGGATGGGGCATGTGTTACCGAGTTCTGCAGGCAGTCGTGTTGGAGACCATCCACCTGACAGAAGGAGAACAGTAAGAATTTGGTAGATCGACTGTGAGGACAGAAGTCTGATGTAACCGGCTTGAAATCTTGGACAATAGTGGAATGTAATGTTGACGGTACTGGAACTTCGAATTCTGCTGTACTGGTAAAAGTCAAAGTTATCCATGTAACAGGCCGTGGAGGTCTGTAGGATTGTCAAACGTCGAGGCTTCAACATTTTCTAGACAGAAGGCGGCAAGGTCAGACTTACGCACCGGCCGCCCTTTACCCTCAAATTCCTGGTACTCATTTGTGTTAGAGGCTGAGTAAACCCCATGGCTATAGTGCGGCTTGAAGGACTTAGATCAATTAAAAAATCCAGTGACATTGAGAATCGAACCCACGATTTTGCGACTTGTAGGAAAGTATAGGATTAATTATAAACGTGTGCTGTATTAACTATTGTAGGTTACCCCCAAATACCTGGGGTTACTCAGGAGAAACCATTTACAATTCCACTAAACAACGCCTGCTTAATATGCAACATGCAATTGCTCTTTGTTTGCGGAACAATTTTTTTTTTTGTCCGGAAGGTTAGATGCCATTGAAATGCCAGTTGCCTATACTGCCCTCTTTCGTAGCATAGTATTCAATTCAGACATGCCTCTATATTGACAGATGTCGTCAGCTGTAATCTTGCAATACACACATGTGTAAATGAGTAGTTTCTGGGTTAATGTCGGTTATCACTGAATAGAGCCCTCTGTTCTGGTATGGTAATTCAAAGCATTTCCGTCTCGGATCCAGTAGGCTATCTCAACAGTACGATGCAGAAGTGCTGCTAACGGTACTAGACTACACGCCGGAAGTTAGGAGACAGTGCAGTCTCTATAAACTGTTATTATTCTCCCCTCTGCTTCTGCTTTCCCTCTTTAGTTTGTTCTGCTGGGATTCTGTTTCTTCCGGGATAGCTCAGTCGGTATAGCGACTGAACGACAGAGGGGTCCGAGTTTGAGTCCAGATATGGTCAAGAATTTTCTCCACGTCGTCCAGACCGGCTCTTGGACCCACCCAACCTCCTATCCAATGGAAACAGGGGGCTCTTTCTCCGGGGGGTAAAGCGGAAAGGGGGTGAAGCTGACCACTCACTTGCAACTAATGCCGATGTCAAGAAAATGTTGATCTCTACATCCACTCCCCCATACTCCTTGATGGCGTAGTGCTTAACTAATTACGTCGTAAACACAGGGACAAGTTTACCTTTTAAGCATTTCTTATTTCGTCGTGGTTTCTTCATTGGCACATTTAATTTAAGAATAAAACATAGGAAAATATTTCAGATAATCATGCGATACCATTGCTGTATGAACTACCCCTACACCATTGGTAGATCGACGCTTATGGTCTAGATACTGACAGCGTCTTTAGTAACTAAGCAACCATGTCTGTATTGTCACAAGTGGGCGCCCTGATCAATAATATATCCGACCGCTAGATGGCTCGCAGTTAGGTAACGAGTGGAAGAGGCGCCGCGTGCTAGTAGTTTCAACGTCTGCCAAAAGATGACAGTAGTTAGTCCATGCTTCCCGTTACAGTCTGTTCTGGACGTTCTGGATTTTGCAGTTTCTAGTACAAGGTAGATGAATGCCCTTCTGAGTCCTGTAGCCATGTTGACCGTATGGCGAGAACAACGTTGATTGGATCGGAGAGGAATCGGTTTCACTTATATCTGAGCGGAACGAAAATTGAAACCACATATTAAGAAAATATGCAGTTATTCGTTTTGATAATATTCTTCCTGACGAATTAGGTTCTCTGGATAGTTCCCATCAGAATTAATCTGGAATTATGGATCTTATGAAGAGTTGGTAGGTTCCCTTGGGCGGGGATCAGTCATGTCGCAAGGCCTTTGCCTACAGAGGACAGTACAGACACAGAAGAAACGCAGACACACATCCAAGGCTCTGGTAGGTTTCGAACCCACGATTTCATTCTCTGAGCGGGCGGAGACATTTTGTATATTTCGTGTCTTAAACCGCGCGGCCACTTTGGTAATCTTAAAAGCGAAAAATTAAAGTGCATATTTTATGTACACTATCTCAGTATTTTACTGAAACTTCGCATTAACGCAAGAAAACGAAAGAAATATAAAGATCCTGAACCACTGGAAGATGTATGAGATGTAATAATAATAATATAATGACACGAACTGGGGCTCCTGCATGCACTTCCTTTGTGTTCTAAATTATTTCTTGTAAATAATTTTGACGGTTTTGTAACTCTAAATTTGCTTGGACTAAATTAACATTAACATTAAGCTTCATAACTTTAATTTTGTAATATATTAAGTTTCATGTGCCACAGAAGCCAGCAGGATTCATTGTGAGATCTGTTCTCACGGCGCCATCTGTGAACATTTGCTTTTGGGGGGATGTGATAACATCTAGTCAAGTGCATTTTGTACTCCCCTGAACCGAATATGGAGGAATCACATTCTCCCCAAAATTTCGGTGAACATCTACCAGACTACAATGTATCACAGCCAAGACTACACCAATCTTGACCATTATTTGTAGTCAGTTGTGTATCTATCATATAGTTTCACATCACATTAATCGACTCGTGTCCAACGGTCCGGTACAGCCTCTGTTACTTATCCAAAACACCGATTTGGTTCAGTAGATTTTAATGAGTTCCGACGATGGTTTGTAACACTCGGGATCGTTGGGTTTATTTTTGGGACCTTGTCCATCGTCCGGTATAATAAAATATTACTGACCACAACATTTCTGAAACTGGATCTCTTTTCTTCCTCAGGTGACGAGGTTGGAGGCACGTACTATGTGGGGTCTGTTAGAAACACTTAACCTCAATCACTTCAGTGGGTTTCTCTTTAACCTAATTCTTGCAGCCGCACTATGTCCCTGGGGTCGACTCAGCCTCTAAGAGAAATGAGTACCAGGGATCTTTCTAGGGATAAAGAGCGGCCGGTACATAAGGCTGACAGCCTCACCGCCATCTGTGAGCCGATTGTCTAGAAAATAGCGGAAACTCGACCTCTCACAACCCTATGGGCCTCCACAGGGAGGGATAGTTTTACCTTAACTTCAATCACTGGATATTCATCTAATGTTGGGATTAATAATGCATGGAGATGTACCTCTACGCCTCCATACCTCTGCATATTATGGTGGAAAGGCTTTGCTTGTGTTTAAGTCATAACAAGGAGTGAGAATTGCAACGTTTATGGCACAGAATTTTGTCTTCATATTGTGTAATATTAGATTGTTGTGAATCACTCCACTATTTCAGGAGAATGTGGCGGAGCTGTTAGGTTTTCCCATGCCCCATCACTTCAAACGTTAGAGCTGGGGTTTCGGAACCGCAGACCACCAGAATATTAGACGAAATATTTTAAGAATTTGTAACGAAACGAGAGCGAAGTTTATTCAACAGTTACCCCCCCTATGAATTTTAAAATTAAAATAAATACAGTTTTTTCCCCATGTAGATTATATTTATGTTTGCATGAATAAAAGACCTTCGTCATGAGGCGCAGCACTTGAATTTTGTTTTCAAGGCTACTGGTGGTTCGCTGACCATGAATTTATGAAACATGTCTTAGATAAAATCTGTTGCTATCACCCTGGAAAGGGCACAAGATATTAGTGGCTAAAGTGAATACAGTTGTATGATGAAGTTATAATAAATCGAGTAAATGGAGCATTTTTGTATTGTTATTGCCGGCTGTGAACTGCAAAACGGAAATACTTACTTCATAAACTTTCTGTAAGCCGTGACTGAATACCTCCCCTCCATGTTCATGGCATATTTATGGGTTATGTTGAATGGTTGTGCGAAGAACAACCCAGCAGCTACAACATCAACAACAACAACAACAACGCTCTACTAGTGTCACCCAATACTTGATTTCCAATTACACACTGTGGTGCTCTATTTCCTGCGCACAAGATAACGGATCCAGTCTCCACTGAGTTCCCCTGTCCTGATGCCGTATCGTATGGAGCCCTCCAACGTGCTTCAAAACTCACATTTCCTAACTACCCACTTTTTATTGTGCATATTTTGAAACTTGTTCAGGTGATTCAACGTCTTTAAGTAAACTAAGATCTCCCCCTCCGAACACTTTGGATTTCACTTACCAGTTAACATTAGATTGCTAAGATGTGACTCTGTAAACAACGGCCGTTGTTAGGTAACGCCCGCAACATAGAATAACGGTGTTTTCTGTGGTCCGCATCGCGTCCATTTCTGGGCAACGATTCGGTAAACTGTTTTCCAATCGCTGATTACAGGAATGCAGTTGCGAGATGACGGTACATGTTTGTTAGAAGCGAGTGAGTATAGCAGTTCTGCTGTAACGAGGTAGGACAGCGCGGACCTGGTTATAGTTGGTTCTAATTTGGTGTTTAGGTTAGGTTTTGTTGCATATAACGAGATTACAGCAGACAGTTCGTTACGTTAAGTGGAATTAATTCTCTTTGATGTGGCATTATTACGGTTCTATATTACAAACCCCTGACAATGTAACATGTCACAAATGAATTATATGTTTCGATTCCTGGCCGTTGCTTCTCAAAGCTGTATGTGCTATTAGAGTCTATTGACACGTTTAAATTCGGACATTATCTATCCTCTTTTTGTCTGTGTATAGTCTGCGGTAAGTGAACCGAAATATAATACGATTTAATACTAGAAGTTGAGGGGGGGAGGATAGATTGCGTTTTGTGGTTTGTGTGTGCAATTTAACATTGCTTTTGGTTTGAAACTTTGTTAAGAGCTTTCAGTTTATTAATCGTAGAATTGAAAACAAATTTGCATTTGTAATCAATATACGAAAGTGTGTATATATATATATATATCAGTTCTGTTCTTCAAAAACTATTATTTTGGAAAAGAACCTCAGAAAAACCGTCCCCCCTTGTGATTCGAAACGGAACATCCAAAATACGAGCAGAAATTCAGGCTCCCTCACTGCGACTTTCACAGTTGCTAATTAAGGGAGAAAGAGGCAATAACGAACACTGAAGGAAATTCATGTCCCATTGGGATTGTCTATATGAAAGGACATTAAATAAGAGCTGTGCATATTCAGTAGTTTCTGATGAGCTGAATTCCATAAGGAAGCGTTACCTGAAATCGATTCCCAAAAAAAATATTACGACGCAATAAAAAATAGTTTACATCTATTCTCATATATTTCCACCATTTTAAAACATTATGTGATGTGGATTAGTAACACATCAATAAGTAACTAGGTTTGGTAAGTCCGGTTATTCAGTGTTCCCCACATTTACACTAAACAGCTCCATTTGACGCAGTATTCACATCTGTATTCCTTCCTGTACGTGAGTGCACACATTGTACGCTGATGGCGCGCATTTAGAGTGCTCTGCGCATCATCATTTTGTTTTTGCTTCAGTAGACGAGTTATAATATTTCTAAATGGCATGAAAACTATTCCGAGTCATGAGGAATTCTTTTACACTTCTGCCTTACTCAGTATTCTGCATATGAATATGCCGGAAAATCATCTTGTAAATCTTGTCCTATTCTATAACAAAACACACCTGCAGAAAAAAGGAGCCTTGTAAAATTCCCTTCGCTACAATTAAAATCCCTAGGGACCTGCAATTTAATACGCTAGATAGCAGCACCAGTCACATTGGTCCGTATTGTGTCACCGTGGAGATACGCTCACTATTGCCCGTCTCTCCCCTGTGCATGTAACAAGAAGCAGCACTTACTTATGCTACCATATAACTCTCTGATTTTCAGAGATGTAGTAATTATTCAGAAAGATAGCAGGATCATCACTGAATCATTTACGACAGGAATATAACATTAAGGTATTACAAATAAAATCTGTGTGAATAATATTTAATCATCAAAGTGGGTCTTGTGAAGAAGAAGTCACAATAATTTCGGTGAAATCTTTAAGATCTGAAGAGGGGTGTACAAGAATGGACAGAATGAAGAATCAAGCCACAAGGGTAAACATTCGTATTGTAACTTATATATCCGTTGTAAGGAAGAGCAACGTAAACACGTTCCCGCGAAGAAAAATTCTTCACCAACAATAGGAAAAGGGCTTTCCATTGCTTGGCAACGAGCAGTAAATAAGTTTCCTTAACAAGAGATGTCTTTTTTCTATGTGATCCATACCGAGCATTGCATAGGAAGCAGTGAAGCCTGTTCTATAGGATTCGTCAGGAAGACATCGTTCAAAGCAGCTCAGCAGTTGAGAGACTAGTGACTTTTACACGGTTCAAGAGAAGATTACAAGAGTAGCGAAGATAACGGACTGACAGAGTCCAGTAGCAGAGTTCCAGAGGCTACAAACGGAGATTAGAATTGAAGTGCTGAAGACTACTTTATGTGTTACTGTTGCAGTAATAATTTGGAGAGTTATAATTCTTTGTAGTTACGACTAGCGAACATCCACTAAACCGACTCACCAATCCATCCTGCGTCCTAGTCACTCATACACCTGACGGTATGTGTTACAAGATACAAATACTAATCTACAGACAGAACTGGTAGGGGTTTAAACTCATATACAAATCATTGTAATAGAAATAATATCTTGGAAGCGAATAGACTTTTGAGCAGGCCAAGGGTGAGATGACCCGAAGGAGACTCTTAAACGACATTTAAATGAAAGAAAGAGCTCTCTGCAGTAGCGTCTGAATGAGAACAAACAGCTACATTTCATTATGAGCTGTAGCATTTGCTACTGATCATTTTATAATGTTCAAAGGAGATTTATTTGATATCCTATTGAACTTTATTTCTTGGATAGTATTGGAGGGATATGAAGGAGCCGGAAGAACTCAGTCGGCATAGCGACGGGCTATGAGCTTGACGGTCTGAGTGGTCAGCTTCACGTCCCTGTCGCTTTAACCCCGGGAAAGAGCAGTCTGTACCTTTTGGATAGGAGGATGGGTAGGCACCAGAGCCGTTCTGTACAACGCGGAGAACAGAAAATTCTTGATCCTGCCGTAACTCGAACTCCGATCCCTAGGTCGTCCAGCCCCTAGCCAGTCGCTGTACCGGCTCCCTGTAGATAGTAATAAAAATGGATCTGAAGGAAATAGGTTAATCGAATGGGAGTTGGATTCATATGGCTGAGAATAAGGCCCAATTGAGGGCTTTTGTCAACATGAAATGAAACGTCGGGTTCATTTAAGACGGGGAATTTCTTTTTCGGATGAATGTTTCTAGATTCTGAAGAGGACCCTGTTCTGTTTAGTCAGTCCGTTAACACTGAAACTGTTTGAGGTTGTTGGATTTGAACTTCTTACAGCGATGACTGTTAAGAGTGTTGTCTTCATAGGCGTAATGACATATTATCCGATAATAATTCCCGGTCGTTTCAGAGGAACGTGTCGACTCTCGCTCTGCTAACTCTTTGCTGGTTAGTTTGCTTGGATTACTATTTGTTTCTGAAGAAGGAGGCAGTAAATTCCTCAGAAACGTCGACCATCTTCTACAAGACTGCATGGCCTCATCGCAGAATGTGATGATTTTTATGAATTTTAATTCGTGTATATTGTGGGAGCCTGGACTGGCTACGGGCTGGACGGCCGAAGGGTCGGAATTCGAGTCCTGATGGAGGTATGATTTTCCTCGTAACCACATCGTCAAATCAGTCTCTGGGGTGCACCCAGCCTCCTTTCCAATTGGTAGGGGATAAAGAGGCCGAGGTGTGAAGCTAGCCGCTCACCAACTAGTGCCAAGATTAGGAATATTTGGATTTATACATCCACTCCCCCATACGCCTTAATGGTGCAGTGCTTAGTTAATTAAGCGCAGGGGCAACTTCACTTAGACTTTTTTTCCCTTGGCACTACAGCCCCAGTGGGCCTAGGCCTACCTCCATGAACTTCTCCGTTCACTTCGGTTTTTCTAGATCTTACACATTCGGTAGGACCCCTTGGGCGGGTGATCAGCTCGTCGCAATGCCTCTACCTGTACACAAACACAGAAAACCGTACACAAACATCCATGCCCTGAGTGGGATTCGAACCCACGATCCCTGCTTCCGAGCAAGCGAAGACAGTGCATGCCTTAGACCGCTCAGCTACCGTGACCGGCCACGTAGACTTTTAGTGACCAGAATTCCAGTCAATGACTTCAGCGTCACACGGGACGTAGCTGACATTCGCAGAAGCCGGACTTGTCGTTTTGTGACGTAGGTTGTCATACGCCCTGTATCAGAGAAACGAGTTCTGACGTTTTCATTACAGCAGGCGACTTCAGATATCATTATGATGTTGTCACTTTTCGGGACGAATTAACTGTCTGTTCCCATAGACATGGCTACTGGCTCTGATATTTCGGAAATACTTCAACACTGCAGAATGTTATGTTGTTTGCCTGTTGAGAGTGATGCATCTTGGTGGTACAGGATGTCAGGACACTGACTGGATTCATGTGCCTAATGACAGGGATTAGTGGCGTGTTGTCATGAACAGAGTATTCTCCCACAGGATTCCATAAAAATTTCTCTATCATTTGTACATTTATCAGCTTCTGAGATAATCAGTTCCATGAACTTAGGTACGTAGTGTGATTCTAAGTTATCGTCTTGGTTTCCGTAGCCTATAATTTCCAAACAAGAAATAACGAAATAACGTTGCTTACGGAATATAAAAGTGTAACTCAAGACGTCGTATAAGCATTTACCCTCCCTGATACATAGAACGTTTTTCATCACTGAATGCCCATCTCCGAAAGTAACTTTCATCAGCTTTGACGTTTGAAAAAAAAAAGGCTCTGGAAAATTTGAGACGGCGAGGTTTTTCGTCCGGGTTCAAAGCCTGCACAGTCTGCACTTTGTAAGCATGTAAATGAAGGCGGTTATGAACAACCCTCCACACAGCCGCTTATGGTATACCTAACTGAAAAGAAGCTCGTCTAGTTGGCTTTTGTGGGCTTCGAGTAAACGCTTCCAGGATTCGATCAACATCTTCCTGCGAAGTGTTCGGTCTTCCCTCTCCTTTTCAGTGCAGGACATTATCAGTCTCCTGAACTGCTTTAACCAACTTTGGATAGCATTATCTGAAGGCGGATCCATTCCGTATTGAGTTCTGTAAGGACGTTGCGTATTGACGACGGACTCTGTTTCGAAAAAATCAAACTACGCACATAGCTTTCTCTTGAACTGTCATCATTTTGAGGCATGGCTTCATATTTTCTCTCAGATATCAATGCGGCGAAAACAGCTTTCCGAAATAGAACTTTTTGAGTTTCATTTTAATGTTCCATCAGCAGTTTTATTTTATTTCCGATTTGAAAATTATAAGAAAAGGAAACCCCGACAATAATTTAGAATTACATTGAATTAATATTTGTATTTTTGTAACAGACCAAGTTCCAACGGTTTTAATAAAGAAGTTGTATATTATAACATAACAGGATGTATGAAATGAATATTATAAAGACCAAGTTCGTATTCAATTCATCGATAGCTTCGGTCTAACGGTAACGTTCTATACATGCTGTCCTACCTAAGGACTTCCGTGGATTTCTTCAGACCTCTCAGGAAGCACCGTGATGATATCCCTTAAGTGACGTCCGTTGCCTTCGAAAACATTTCAGAGTCTTCAATTACCTGTCATATCCGACATTTTATGATCTAGATGCTGAACGCGTCATGAAATGAACCACAGTCGTTTTCAATGTTTAATGCTGTTTCGCTACAAAATCCAGGATGGTCGTGTAAGTACGTATAAGTATGAAGTTAACGAAGCAGTGTCAGGAGCTGTGTCATGTTTACCCAGCCTCTCTTCCTCAGTTACTCTTCGTAATGCTATAAATAAGCTATTGTTTCTCTTAAACATATCTGATTGTACGTCATTCCTTGATAATGGCAGTATTGCAGAAAGACACTCGTAGGCGTTCAGTAAGACCTTCAGTATATGCTGAAAAGGGAGCCTGGGTGACGCAGTCGATACAGTGACTGGTTAGGGGATGGACGGCTGAGGGGTCGGAGTTCGAGTCCCGGTAGGGTCAAACATTTTATCTTATCCACGTCGTCCAGACTGGCTCTGGAGTCCACCCAGCCTCCTATTCAGCGGATACAGGGGCTCTTTTCCCGTGGGTAACGCTGCCGGGACGCGAAGTAGACCACTCACCTCCAGCTGGTCCCGAGGTCAAGAAAATATGGATGTAGACATCTACTCCCCAATACGTGTTCATGTCCTAGTGATTAATTAGTTAAGCGTTTTTATGTGTTGAAAGGAGAATGCAATGACGACGTAATGACGTAGTTTCGGTCAGATGAAGACGGGATCTCAGTGATGTTTTAAATAATTTAGTAACTTTCTTTCACGAGTAAAACCATGGAGGCATTATTTTAATCTCTCTAATCTCTAAAAGGATTGCAATGTACTTTCTGACAAACCCACTTCACGGATTTCGGTGCTGAAACGTATCTTTGAGTCTGTATTGATACGATATTGGTTTATCGTTAAAATAATGCTCTGCCCATCTTAACCTCCTTGACTTGGTCATTCTAATTATACTTGACGAAGAGCACAAATTATGAAGCTCTCATTATGCAGCTTCTACCTCCTCCAATCACTTCATCTGTCTTCGGTCCTCAACTATCCTCAGTCGAAGTTTCACAGCCATACACAAATACAGGAAAAGTTTCAGTACATACTAAAACATATTTGTGCAACAAACTTCCAGTATGTAAAAGATGATACAAAGCACAGAAGCACATTTTCCGGGAAGATTATATTTAGTATTAACTTTGTGGGCCCATCACCGTGGCCGCGCGTTATGAGGCATGAACTGTCTTCTCTCCCTCGAACGATGTAATCGTGGGTTCGAATCCTACTCAAAGGCATGGATGTCCGTGTGCGCTTATTCTGTGTGTAGGCAGCGGCCTTGCGACGGGCTGATCACTCATCCAAGGAGTCCTACCAACTGTGTAAAAGAAGATCAAGCAACTGAAGAAGAGGGCAGGGCCCAACAATTTATGAATGAATGAAGTTAACTTTGTGAAGAGCGTTGCGTACTGAGCGTTTTCCATCGTTTGCTCTATCTGTCTATTGGAGTAAACTGCATAATGAGGAGCTTCATAACGTGTACTCTTCTCCAAATATAATTAGAATGATCAAGACGAGGATGAGGTGAGCAGGGCATGTAGCACGAATGGGGCAGAAGCGGAATGCATATACGATATTGGTGGGAAAGCCAGAAGGAAAGAGACCACTGGGAAGACCAAGGCGTAGGTTAGTGAACAATATTAAAATGGATCTTAGAGAGATAGAATGGGATAGTATGGATTGGATTCATCTGGCTCAGGATAGGGACCAGTGGAGGGCTCTTGTGAACACGGTAATGAACCTTCAGGTTCCATAAAATGCTGGGAATTTCTTGAGTAGCTGCACATTTGCCTTCTCTTGAAGAAGAGCTCAGCTCCATGAGTAAGTAAGCTCTGTCGTTATGTAACCAGGCGGCACACTCGAGGCACTGTATCTAAAGCTACTTTTGTAGGTAATTTAAGAACATATTGTCCTTAGTCTGCCACAATTTGTTACTATAAGCACAATAGCTCCACGCACTGACTTCTCTTCTGTTACAGTAAAGAAAGGTAAACGTAAAGTTATCACTGTAACCTGCCGTGGGGGCCCACAGGGTTCAGAGACGTTGAGGCTCCCACATTTTCTCTAGAAAATCGGCTCACAGATGTGAGCTTTTCGCGCTGGCCACTCTTCACCCTCCAGGGAGATTCCTGGTACTCATTTCTGTTAGAATCTGAGTTGACTACAGGGCCATAGTGCGGCTGGAAGGATTAGGTCAATTGAAAAATTGAGTTACCTGATCGGGAATCAAACCCGCAACCTTCTGGCGTTTCGCATAGTGCCTCAACCAACTACGCTACCGTGTGCCCCCTTCTGTTACAGTATAATTTTGAAATGCAATTCGGAAGATGGACAATCAGCTGTAGGGAAAAGAAAATTCTCGTGACATGGCTCGGTTCTCGGCAATACGACCTTCAGAATGCTACCTTTTCTTGATTTATTAAAGTCTGCTGCGAGGTCGGCAGTCACGTTCAACAGGGAGTTCGTATCGATTCTCATTGTTCGCTGGACTCAGCCTTAGCAGACAGTCTCATGGGGAGACATTTGGTGCCTGGACATGATAGGATTAACTTCTCATTTTGTACTTACTGTTTGTTTCAAACACGAAAATAGAAACTAAGTTCCAACATTTATTACGTTTTCTGTAATAATAACAATAATAATAATAATAATAATAATAATAATAATAATAATAATATATTTTCGTGGAGGGGGGTGAGACTGGGGCCACTTGGTTCTTCGGCCACTAACTGGCCCCTTGTACCAGCCCCGGGTGATAGATGGGTACGGAGAGTTTGGTGAAATGAGAATTGTAGGGGAAACCGAAGTGATCGGAGAAACCCTGCGCCAGTGCCACTTTATTCACCACAAATTCCACTTGACCAGACACGGGATCGACCCCGGGTCGCCGCGGTGGGAAGCCAGCGACTAACCGCTTGTGCTATGGCGCGGCCCAGCGAAGTGCTAAGAGAGTATACATATGAAGAATGCCATCTTCTGGGATGTGGCGCCGTGTAGATATTGTGTTAACTGGCGTTTTGGAGGAACGTATCGCCTCCATAGCAGTCTGATTAGTCTGTGAGCACCTACTCACGCTGGTTCCTCGCTCGAGGATTTTCTTCTTTTTTCTTCTACCCTGAATATGAGGAAAATGGGGAAGTGGATGTATAGAGCCACGCCTTCTTCACCTCGGGACTAGTTGGAGGTGAGTGTTCAGTTTCACACCCCGGCCGCTTTACCCCTCGGAGAAAGAGACCCCGGTATCCATTGGATAGGAGTTTGGGTGGGTCCAAGAGCCGGTCTGGACGACGTGGATAAGAGAAAATTCTGGCCCCTTCGGAACTCGAACTGCGACTCCTCCTCTGTGCAGCCCGCAGCCAGTCGCTGTACTGACTGCGCTATCCCGGCTCCTAGATTCGAGTCTGCCGTCATATGAAACAGGATGGACGAAAGCGTAGTTTCCCTGGCAACACGCACTGTTGACCGTAACATGAGGTGTCAGGAGTCTGTAGGTAAGATTTCGCATTCGCTTGGTTCCCTTTATTTACCGAGCACAGAGAAGTGATCAAGCAGTGCGTAAGTCGGGCAGTCATGACCACGCAGCTGAGCGGAATGTCTCGCAGCCGCCGTAATATCGTGAAGTAGGTGGGGCTGTTTCTCAAAAGGCAACATATATCTGTGAAGTTTATTGTGTTTGGGGAAGCCATGCCTTGACGCTGTGTTGTGTAAGTTTTCCGACGTTTCGGATGAACCTGCTTTCTCACTCTTTTCCAGTACTGTAATCGTGAAAGTAACACGGAGTGTACCATATACGAAAGTAAGAGTTTTAAAGGGGGGAGGGGTGTTTGAGAGCACAGCACACGACCGTAATGTTGTAACGGTCTAAGGAAAGATATGAGCTTTTTTTTTAATTCGCTTAGTGGGGAGTGGAGTCCTACTGGGTCCACTCGGCACGGCGGCCACTGATTCGCTTATTGTAACCTGCCCCGGTTGATTATGATGATGGAGAATTTGGTGGAATGAAGATTGGCAAGGGAAACCAAAATACTCGGAGAAAACCCACCCCAACGCCATTTTGTACACCACAAATCCCATTTGACCAGACCCGGGATCGAACCCGGGCCGCCTCGATGGGAAGCCAGAACAAATGAGCTTAGTCTGAAGTTCCTTGAACAAGAGACAGCATTCGTATTGTGAGTTCTGTCTCTGGGAAAGTGGAACCCTATGGTCCATTGAAAGCCAACGGTTCGTTTTCAACGGATTACACGATATTATATCCGGGAAGACAGAATTCTTCATAACGACCGCTGTGAGAACCTAAAATCTTACATTCATATTTCAGTAAACCCTCGCTAATCCGGTTACAGTTAATCCGAATGTCGGATGATCCTGATCGATGTATGAAAAATGAAAAATTCTGTTCACAGTTGAGTACGTACTTCATAAGACGTGGGATTTAGGAACAAGAGGGAAGAGGGGAAGGGGACTTTCAGGCTGCGTTAAGGGCAGATGGGGAGACCGACACCACGCAATAAAATAACCAAGATTGGCTTAAGCTGGATGAAGAGGATCATGGATTTCAGTTTCTGCCAGGAAGAAATTGGTGCAGTGAAATTTTATTTATTTTTATCAGCAAAACCAATATTATTAAATTTTCCATTTTTTTCTTCTCAAAGTTTTTTTACGGCTATCTTTTACTTCATTAATCCTGATTATCGGCTAATTCGGATAACCTCCTCCAATTAATCGGGATTAGGGAGGATTTACTGTAGTTACTTCTCCTTAGAGCGTATGTGTTTCAAAACATGAGGCATTCCTTACTACAATGTACAACAGTGTTGTATATTTCGTTTATTATTCATTCATTCATTCATCAATGGCTCCACAGTCCTTTGTTTACCCATCGTTTGGAAGAGACTGTGGACCTGTCGTCTGACAGATTACTGATGAATGAATGAAATCTTTTTTCACAGACGGTAGGACTCCTCGGACGAGTGATCAGCCCGGCGCAAGGCCACTACCCACACACAGGACAACATAAACAGAATATACACAGAAACATCCATACCTTGAGTGAGAATCGAATCCACGATCCCAGTGGTCGAGCGAGCGAAGACACTTCACGCCTTAGAGATTGCAGCCACGTGATCGACTTCTTTTTTTAAAGACTAACAAAACAGCACATGAACCTGTACAATTTTCCACAAAGTTAGTGTATATGCTGTTCGTTCGAAAAGCAGGTATGGTCTTCTGTTTCGAAAGAGGCAGAAAGTGCCACCACATACCCTCCACTAGAACATTGAACGACTATAACAGATCGAAACCTGATTCGGGAGGAAATTAAGAGTCGATTGAACTCGGGTAGTGCTTGCTATCATTCAGTCCAGAACCTTTTGTCTTCTAGTCTGCTGTCCAAAAACATAAAAATCAGAATAGACAAAACTATAATTTTACCCGTGGTTCTGCATGTGTGTGAAACTTGGGCTCTGATATTAAGAGAGGAACATGGACTGAGGGCGTTTGAGAACAGGGTGTTGGGGAGAATATTTGGACTGAAGAGAGATGAAGTGACAGGAGGTTGGAGAAAACTGCATAATGTGGAGCTTCATAACTTGTACTCTTCTCCAAGTAAAATTAGAATGATCAAGTCAAGGAGGATGAGGTGGGCAAGGCGTGTAGCACGAATGGGAGGAGGAGAAGAATGAATATAGGATACTGATGGGAAAGACAGAAGGAAAGAGACCACTGGGAAGAACAAGACATAGTTGGGTGGACAATATTGTCACATGTTCGGAACCCAGAAGGGTTACTTCCATGGAAACGCTAGAACAGACCGTTGCATAGGAAATAACAATAGCGGTATTGTAATTCTAACAGGAGTCTCCATTGTTACAACAGAAAGTTCAATGCATAGCAACGGCCGCATATATATGAGAAGGCAATACATTCGATAAGTGAAATGTGGTCTCGAGTCCCAAGGGACTCAGACCCGAGTAAATCTGCACTGGCAAGGGCCAGCAGCACATACAAAAGGCAGACCCGTCCTCTCGTCAGAGAGGGCGCCCCACAGAAACAAGACCGTAATTGTTAAAGGTAATAAATATCTGGTCATGAGCCCCAGATGGGGCTCGACACCGAGACTTACTGACTGACTGACCGACCGTCTAATGTGACTTTGACTTTGACTTCGACTTTGTAGTCAGTAATTGCCCCGTATGGAGGCGGGGTCGACTACCTCCAACGTGACCCTGCGAGTCGTAGGAGGCGACGAAAAGGGAAGTCTCAATTCTGAGACAGTAGAATATGGTCGCGAGTCCCAAGGGACTCGGACTCCTGTAAGACTGCGCTGGCAAGGGCCAGCAGCATATACAAAAGACAAACCCGTCCTCTCGTCAGAGAAGGCGCCCCACAGAAGCAAGACCGTAACTGTCAAACGGTAATAATTAATATCTGGTCATGAGCACCAAACGGGGCTCGACGCCAAGACTTACTGACTGACTGACCGTCAGTCGCAATGTGACTTTGACTTGATAAGAAAGTCTGGAAATAGCCGCCGAAGGACACAGTCTTGGGATAGCCGCCGCCGACAGTCGAGATCTAGCCTTCATACAAGACAGTTGGAACCCAGCCTTCATACAAGACAGTTGGAAACCAGCTTTCATACACCACAGTTGGAACGTAGTCGCCAGAAGTCAAGTGGTACCACAGGCGATAATACTTGTAAGGTGTATAAGTGTGAGTGTCCAATAAAGATTCGCTGAATCCGAGACCCACGCGATTTTATTTGTCGCATGACATACCCAACACGTGACAATATTAAAATGGATCTTATAGGGATAGGATGGGATGATATGGATTGGATTGATCTGGTTCGGGATAGGGACCAGTGGAAGGCTCTTGTGAGCACGATAATGAACCTTCGGGTTCCATAAAATGCTGGGAAATTATTGAGTAGCTGCACAATTGGCGACTTCTCAAGAAGGGCTCGGCTCCATGAGTAAGTGAGATCCTCTCACATAATGCATAGCTCTTTACCGTAAATACGAAACAGTCACGGCATCTTGTGATTACCTCACCTCTCTTCGCTCTTGCTTTTCGCGCCTCAGAACCCCAAGATCGTTCCTTTCAGTCCAAATTCCGTTACTGCAGGGGTCTGAAAATTATTATGAATCCTTCCATCAGTAAGGTCAATAAAAGAGTGTTTTACTCTTTTAAGTCTTAGGTAGGCCGCACACCGTCATGCGTCAAGACATGTAACAGTCAACACACGATGTCTGCGACATGACACAAAGAAAGGAGCACAGTTGAAACGAATGAGATTATGATGCTGACGTCAGCTTCATGCTGACCAATCACGAATGAAGCAAGAATGCGTCTTCTATCTCATGTCTTGAGCTTGTATTGACGCAGTTGGTGTGCGGCCGCCCTTATCTAAACATTAGTGACGTTTTAGAGGTCTCATGGTTCTTTGTGTGCTTTATATAAAATGTACTCATAACCAGAAGAATGTTTTCTGAGTTCAAAAATTTCTTTATTATGAAATGTCTTGGGTCATGATTCTATCTCCTACCTAATAAATTCATTATTTGGAAAGGTAAGGAAAGATATTTTGCCAGATTGCTCCAGGTGGAATGGAGATCATAATGTATAAAAGTCAAAGAACTTTTTTAAGCAGAATTTTGAAAACAAACAGGAGAAACATTATTATAAAGGCACATACACAGAGTTAGAGAGATGCTAAAAGTAAGCTACAAAGGTTGCCCGAGGATTCCATTAAAATTAAATTAAGCTGGAGTTTGGAGTTTGAAAGCTTTGATACTAAACAACAGTGGGGACGAATCATTTTCATAATCAATTATTCTTATGCATAATCGAGTACTTATTATGCCTCTTAACACATTATGTGGTGCAGTTCCTTTATTTCAGTGCTTGCCTTCAGCAAGTAGCCTACAGAGCACTATACATGTATGCAGCAATAAAACTAGACCAGGACTTAAATAGGAAGTGATGAAAACAAAACAAAACAAATAACACGTTGGTAGAAACCATGAAATACCTGTATATAGAATTGCAAAAGTACAGGATGTCCGGATGAAAGGTATAAAAATTACAATCATTAGACTTCAGAAAGAATTTATTTTACACATTAATGGATTAAACCACAAGAAAGGGAAAATATCAAAGTTTTTTCTGCATATATAACTTTCTCATTGATTTTAAATGTGGGCTCCCTTGGTGGCACGACAGATATCCAAACTATTTTTGACCTCGTTCCACGTTGCTTGAAGTATGTTTGGTGTTACCGTAGCCACAGCGTCCCTTATGCGGGCTTTCAGGCGTTGAAGCTCGTTGATCTTAACCTGGTAGACAATGTTCTTCACATAACCTCACAAGAAAAAATCCACTAGGGTTAAATCTGGCGACCTAGGAGGCCAAGCGATTGGTCCACCTCTTCTAATTCATGTCCCAGTCATCTCTCTGTCCAGGTGATTCCTAACATGGCGGCAAAAATGTGGCGGCGCTTGCGCATAAGCCGGGTATGGAAAAAAAAAAACTTTCAGAGATTTCCTTTCCGATGACATAAACGGACACTTGTATGACATTTAGTTTCCGAAATATAAATTTCTCTTATTTTGGATACCTTTCATTCGGACATTCTATATAAGTATCGGCAAGACACTTTGCATGTTTATGAAAAACTTCAGAAAATCGTCAGGTGCCCTTCACAACTGTAACTCATTTTGATGGAGGTGACGGTTGTAATACCGTTTAGTTCAAAGTATAAATTCTTATTAATGCCCTTCTAGCGTGACTGATAAATGTTTTTTCTTCTTTTTTTAATCCTTTATTCTTTGCATGTTTCGGTCGGAACGACCATCTTCAGAAGGAGATATCAATACATACAGACACTACTGTTACAATGCCATGAATATAAAATATCCTTTAACACTTACAGCGATGTACATGACTTTATTAAAATGTTTATAAATTATTACAATTAGTCTATTTACATGTATGGTTTAAAAAAATTCTGTTAAAATCTAGAACAAATCTGGTTCATGTCCTTTATACTTCTCTTTAATGACCCGAAGAACTGGACAACGACACTAAAGATTCCTGCTCAAACAGCAAAACAACGACGTGGTAGACTCTCGTATTCCTTTAAATAACGTCATTAAAAAACTTTAAAAATAATACGTCATTTTCTGAACGCCACGCGGAACACTATATAGACCCCTGAGAGTAACTCCTGGAGCCTCTTACACCCTACATTTCTGCTAAAGCATTCGCGGTTCGTGGCTTTGAACTGAAATTACTCCGCAGATCTGCCAAGAAGCCTATCAGCTGTTGCTACAAAGAGGCTATTATTAATCCCGCCTATGCGCCATTAGAATTTTGGTACACACTCAGGAAAACAGCAGAAATAGTTCTTCTCTTTGGTTCCGTGACACAGTTCGTGGAAAGGTCGATATGTTTGCTAATACAAGCCCTCAGTTTGAGTTTCAAATCCGCCTACAGTCTCTCAATCTCAACCAAACTGAACTTTAAGGAAGTGGCCAGAAAACTGCTTAAAGGGGCAAGCTTCTCCGTTCGTACCTATCCTATCCTATCCTATGTAGGATTTGAGGATATCACAGCGATGGTTATGAAAAGTTATGTCTGTTGGGGTATGACGTTACATGCTATCTGTTCCAACCTGTATTCTTGCTCGGTTTATCCTCCGACCTTGAAGATGGAGGCGACATAACCCTTCGAAATGTAGGTGGATTTTCAGCGGACTACTAACACTCTTCGGAGCACGCGGTAGCATAGTTAAGGAACTGTGCTACAAGCCGGAAGGTCACGGGTACGGGTCCCGATGAGGTAGATTTTTTCAATTTACCTAATTCTTCCAGCCGCACTATGGCCCTGGTGTCGACTCAGCTTCTAGCAGAAATGAGTACCAAGAATATTCCTGGGGGTAAAGGGCGGTCTGCGCGTAAGCCTGACAGCCTCACCGCCATCTTTGAGCCAATTGTCTAGAAAATGTGGGAGCCTCGACTTCTCACAATCCTATGGGCCTTCGCGGTCTGTTACAAGGATAGCTTTAAGTTAACTGACATTCTTCAACTATTATTGTGACTGAAATTCCTTCGTAATTTTCATCAATCCTCGGCTGGCTACGCACTGACGGCCTAGGGTTTGGAGTTTGAGTCCCGGAAGGGGCAATATTTATATCCTCTCCACGTCATCCAGACCGGTTCTGAGGCCCAACTCGGCTCCTGTCCAGTGGGTAACGAGGGCACTTTCTCTGCGAGTTAAAGCGGCCGGGGTATGAAGCTGACCACTCACCTGCAACCACTACCGAGGTCAAGAATACGTGGATCTATACATCTACTCCCCCATAGGTCTTCATGGCCTAGCGCTTAATTAGTTAAGCACAGGAATAACTTCAACTTTTTCATCAGTCCCACCAGGCAAATGCTTGGACGGTGTTTCAAACTACGTCGCGACGCTTATTGCCACGTTCTTTCCAGTTTATTACTCATTAACGATAGAAGCCTAATAGTTTGAGCCGCTGGCAGCGTCGTTAGATAAGCCATCAAGTAAAATAAACGGAAGATTCTCTGTTTTCATATAGAGTCTGTCACCCACGTGAACTCACTGAACAATAGCCTAGCCCTACATCCATTCCTTCCGTCTTTGTAATGAGGTACATTACGTCATGAAACTGAGTGACATAATTCTGTTATTTTTGCGAAATTTTATCAGCGACTCCTCTTTGGAACGGCAGAGAAGAAATCATTAGTACTGAATTTCAGGGAGGAGTGGTTAGAATTCCTGATTAATGTTCGTCATATTCCTATTTCGAAACTCGATTTGGTAGCTGGATGTATTCAGTAATATTTTTCATTCTTCTCCCCCTCCCCCCCCCCCCAGTTCTCCAGTCAAATTCCATGATGAAACCTGAAAATATGTCAGGAACCCTTCCCTCTGTATCCCTTCGCATTCGGCAAGGACAGTTATAACTGCTTCGGCCAATTAAAATTGATTCAGTTCACGCACCGACGTAATAATGACTTACGTCAGGAACCAAACATGGCGTCAGACACTGTAACTTCTTCCTTAGCTGTGAAGTGCACTCTTTAATGTGCTCATACATATGTTCAAGGCAATGTACATTATTTTCCGCGATCATCCAGTTACTTACCGCGTTCTTCTTTGTAAATTTCGTCTTCATCGTCACATTCTTCTGACCTTGACGGATGAGGCCCTCCTTACAGAATTAATCTGGAACTATGGATCATACAGACAGTTGGTATGACCCCTTAAATGGGTTATCAGCCCTGTAGCAAGGCCGCTACCTACATAGGAAAACACAAACATACACGCTGGCAGCCACCAGTGCCTCGAGTGAGATACGAAACCACGATCTCAGTGTCTAAGATGGTGAAGATATTTCGTGTCTTATGCTGCGAGGCTGGCCGCGCAATAGCTCAAGCGGTTAGTCGCTGGCTTCCCACCGCGGCGGCCCTGGTTCGATCGCGGAACTAGTCAAGTGGGATTTGTGGTGGACAAAGTGGAGCGGGGAAAGGTTTTTCTCCGATTACTTCGGTTTCCCCTGCCAATCTTCATTCCACCAATTGCTCCACAATCACCCTCACCTATCATCTGGGGCTGGTACAATAGGCCAGAAGTGGCCGCAATACAAGGGACTTAGTCCCACCTCACTAGCAATAAAAAAATTATACTGCGAGGCCACTGTGATCATCAGAAATTTCTATGGGCCGTTTAACAGTGCTGCAAGTATCAAGTATATATAGCACCTTATGGTAGGACGAGTGACATCTGATAAATTGGAAGGGATTTGAAAGGAAGCGACTGTGGCTCCGCAATTTCCTGCGGGCGCAGAAGAATAAAACAAAGGGTCTTAGTTTAGATAGTTGCTGTCCTTGCGGGGGATACGAACCGAGCATCTCCTGCATACAAATAGGCAGCGTTACCACTGTAATAACCTACTCGATTTGCTGTGTTATGATAATTGATGTTGACTGAGAGGTTCAGCGGGAAATAATTAGTCTATAGCAGGCTATAGGGGAAATTAACGGGAAATTACGTGCTTTTTATTGAATTCTGTTAATGGAGCATTTTGTAACAAAACCGTCACTCGTGTTCGTGTTACTGGCACATAATATTCCTAAATTATTAACCCTTTAAAGCACAGCGTTTTAAAGAGACAAAGCACGTATTTATCCACAGGGTATATTTATGTTTCTCGTATGATTCTCACAATCAAGATATTTTGTTTCCCTGTCTAGTGTCAACAAGTTGTTCTTTGTAATGGAGACGCTATGTGTTTTCTTTCAAACAGGAACATGTTCTTGTAACACTACATTATCCTTATACTTAAAAATATTAACAGATATCGCGTCATTTGTAGAGTTAATACCTGTACATATGACGCTGGTTTGCATGTCCTCCTTAAGTTCACATTTAAACGCGTACCACTTTTCTGAGGGATTGTGGATAGCTCAGTCGGTATAGCGATTAGCTAGGGAGTGAACGGCCCGGGTTCGATTTCCTGCAGAGGATAGGCTTTTTCTTTTCTCTACAGCATCCAGACTGACTCTTGGACCCACACAGCAACTGGGGGCTCTTTCCCTGGCGGTAAAGCGGCAGGGGCGTGAAGCTGACCATCCCCCTCCTTCTAGTGCCGAGATCTAGTCCTAGTGTGAATCACCACACTCAAGGACAAACATAGATAGGACCTGTCAGCTGACAGCTACAGTGCGTGGACCCGCCAGAAGTCCCCACTTTTCTCGGGCCATTATCTCCGTAACCGTTCAACTTTGGACATAGGTGTTTTGGGTTATATCGTCATACTTTAACATAAGGAACACCCTCCCGAAGCCTGGCACATTCCTCCTGGGACACTCTGTATATGGAGTTATACCGCCGCTTCCCCATATGTCTTCATGGCATAGCGCTTAAATAGTTAAATGCAGGGACACCTTTACGTTACAACTTTTCTGAAAGTAGTTTTACCTTCTAATAAATTTTGCTTTTCTATTGTTGCAGGTAAGTACCAAAGGCTGGTCACTCTTATCCCTGTAAAGCATCAGGAGTGTGCCATTGGGAACTGATGTGTCTGTACCATTCAGGTAAATTATTGTTCATAATGTTTGCTCTCAGTGTGTTATGAGGTTTGTGATTGCGGGAAATATGACATAAAACGATGAAATAACTCTGTTTGTCGCTACTATTTTCCTAGCTCCTTCTGTAGAACTGACTGAAATAATAAAATAGACCGTCAATGCGTATTGTTCTCGACAGATTTTAGTTGCAACAGTTGTAATCTTGCTCAGTATATGAGCTATTTTTAAAACAAAATGGTATCCGTTTTCCAACGTTTTAAACAGGTAGCCGCAGTGTGATTGAGCAGTGAAGGCGGATGGTTACGTGAAGCGGGAGGACGGCAGTCTACACCGCTGGTAGGTGAAGTGGGGGAAATTATCGTTCTCCTTTACTGCTCAATCAGACAGTATATTGTATGACAAATTAAGGGAGACAGATTTTGGAAGTTCTGTAAACTTATTGGTGCATTATTTTCTGTTTGTCGGATCGCTTGTCAGATATGTGCTGCGTTTGCTTTTATGTTACATTAAGTGTGAGGGAAAGGGTTTGAGTAGAATAGACAGTAGGAAATGAAGGCCGAAGAAGCGCTAATGGGGCTATGCCCCTCCGGAACATCTGAACTACATGGCACTGCACGCGAAAATGTGCTACACTTCTTTGTATATAACCGCGTGTCTTTCGAGTTGTCAAGAAAATATGATCTGAACTAAACCATTTCGTCTTCTATTTGACTTTCTCTGGTAAATGCGATTCGTAAATTGCGTTCAGAAATTTCGCACTGCGAGACGAATATTAGTAAGATTAGTTCGCGTTACACATTACAATGTTCAGATATTCAGATCCGTTGATTTATCCAAGTTTAGTGGTATTTGCACTTGGATTTCTCTAATCAATTCCTCACGCCACTGGGACCAGTGTGTTTAATGCTGTGTTAGTGTCGCGCTGATGAGAATATTGATTAGGGTAATCAATTAATCAATTTCGTCATGTGTCAGTTTCACCCGGCGTGAGACCGTATGCATAGTGCAAGTTAACACCAGCTCTTAAGAGACGCCTGTCAGGGTGTCAATGTATGGGGGTATGGAACAGTAAAAAGAAGCAGAATTATCCCTGTAACAGGCCGTTGAGGCCCATAGGGTAGTGAGACGTCGAGGTTCTCGCATTTTCCAGACGATCGGCTAGCAGATGGCGGTGAGGTTGTCAGCCTTACGTGCTGGCCTCCCTTTACCTCCAGGAAGATTCCTGGTACTCAATACTGTTAGAGGCTGAGTCAACCCCAGGCATATAGTAAGGCTGGAAGGGATAGCTAAATTGGAAAAAAAAAATAAAAATTGACCTCATCGAGAATCGAACCCGCGACATTCCGGCTTGTAGCATAGTGCCTCGACCAACCACGCTACTGCACACCAACATGGAACAGTAACGGTGCAGTTGTAACCATAACAGGGCGGTGAGTGAGCAGAAAGAAAATGCTTTCCCACGTTTGTACTTATATATTTGCATTTGTAATCATGCTATAAATTTACTGGCCATGTAAATGTGACGTCCACATATATACCCCTACATGTTTTGGTCCTGAGACGATAACCAAGGAAATGACGACGGTACATTACTACAAATATTTTGTTTTCAGACATTATCCATCGTCCTGTTTGTATTTCAAAACACAACGTTTCGGAGACTGGATTCTGTCTCCGTCTTCAGTTAAAACCTACTCAGTTATGCTCAAGCGATAGAGCGATAGAGCTAGTCCCTATCTCCTGACCGGTCCGGTACTTGAGTTGTTAGATCATTTGAAAGCTGCAGTTGCAAGACGTGAGAGACCGGGGACAGTTCGGGAATCCAGAGGAAAGCGAAAGTCCGTTGTTGGGAGCCGGTACCAAGCAACGGTTAGTGAAGACACCGTAGTTACAATGACCTTAGGAGTGTGTGACTCAGTGACATCTTCGTATTTATTTAAACTTACGCGTGTAAATGTCTAATAAATATATTTACCAATCCAGACTTCGTCTACTGTCCTCTAACACGTGACTGTAGACTGTAATCTGTGATGTACGATTTGAGGCGCACTGGATCTGTTCCTCGGAAAGTGACTACTATTTCGGCCCCCTGTAAAGCAGCAGGTGCCGAGCACCTCTCCTGTTTTATTAATAACCAAGGGTCCATTCGTTTCTATTCTTGGTACACCACTTCGCCCTGAGCTGACTGCTGACATTCCTATCTGCATGTGCGTCCCGTGCCTTCACTGATCCCCTTGCATTCCGTGGACTTGTGCTACAATCCTGCTTGACTAAGCCGCCGGCGAATGTGATCTCACTGCATGTCTTGTCCTGACTTCAGTATCCTCACTTACCCCTGCACGTAGGCCGCGCCATAGCTCAAGCGGTTAGTCGCTGGCTTCCCACCGCGCCTGCCCGGGTTCGAGCCCGGGTCTGGTCAAGTGGGGTTTGTGGTGGACAAAGTGGCGCTGGGGCGGGCTTTCTCCGAATACTTCGGTTTCCCCTGCCAATCTTCATTCCACTAAATTCCGCATCATCATAATCACCCGGGGCAGGCTACACTAGGCCAATTAGTGACCGCCGTGCAGAGTGGACCCAGTTGGACTTCACCCACCACTAAGTGATTTAAAAAAAATACCCCTGCCCGTTATGCTACTCACCAAAATTCTTCCACACTGCATTTCATGTTGTGTGGCGTGTACGCTACGACGCTCCTTGGAGCAGAGTCAGGAGCCGGGATAGCTCAGTCGGTATAGCGGCTAGCTACCGGCTGGACGGCCGACGGGTCAGCGTTCGAGTCCCGGTAGGGTGAAGAATTTTCTGTTCTTCACGTCGTCCAGACCTGATCTGGGGTCCATCCAACCTCCTATCCAATGGGTACCGGGAACTCATCTGGCTCTAGTTTCGATCCGCGTCATCAGGGATTAATTTCTGACTTTCATGACACGTGTCAGGATTCGGCACAAAATCTAGCTCTGTTTTCGCAGATAATCAATCGCTGCTAATGAGACGGTATTTTGTTAATTTCAATTTTCATAGTTTGGTCAGTATTGTAGCCCTAACCCGCCTTCACACGGCGAGATTCATGAAACCGCTACTTGCATCCGTTAGCCGGGCGAGTATAAACGCAAGGATCGCTGCGGATAGTTCTGCAACCCGCTGTGTTTGCGTCAGGTCTGCGACCTGCTGTTGTCTCGCTCTGCAGGAGACAACTATGGTAATCAGCCGACTGGATGTTGTATCCCGCGGTTGAGGGATAAGGTTGGCCCTGGGCGAGCGGATCCCTTGGGAGGCAGAATGGGGTGTACCTCTCAGCAGTTGTAATATAACTGAAGTTTTATTACTAACAAATGAATTACAGGATCTTGCTGGAAACGTAGAAGTGGTTATCTGCCTAAGCTACGGGCAGTACCGACTATTAGACTGACATACAAGTAGTCTCAGCTAGTTGAATGATCCAAAAGCACTTGGGGCGTCAGTCCTTGGGGTTTTATACTACAATTAAAGACTGAGTCCCGGATTATGCCCAAATATGGTTACAAAAGTAGTCACTTGAACTTCAGTCCCGGCTGCTGTACTATTCCCAGCGCTGTGCGGGCCCTCACTCCAAATGTGACGTAGTGTCTCGGGTCACAAGTTCAAATGATATCCGGCCGGCTGACAACACTTTTGGGGAAGAATACAGCTTACACAGCTTATACATATAGTCTGTTAAAATAATCCAATTATATGCAATACCTTGGTATTTGTACCTATTTCTATAGGTAATTTAACATCATCATTATATGCAATACATCCCTTCTAGACCCCTATACAACATGGAGTAGCTTAAGGGAGAAGTGTTAGTAAAGCGACATGTAGCACGCATTCGAAATATTAGAAATGAGTACAGATTTCTGTAGGATTTTTGAGGGTCTCACAGCGGTGGTTATGAAGAGTTCTGTCTTATGGAAAGCAACGTCTTGTATGTAGTTCGCTGAAATTCAACCGACATTTTTGAGTTGAGAATGCGTGAAGCTTCCCCCATTTGTACGGCACGATGATTAAGCATACCGAAAAGTTTACCTTTATAACGTATTGTCACGTATTCGGGGTTCCGTGACTAATAATAACGGGTTATGGACTGGTTCATTGGATTTATTGACACTTCATTACAATTACAATCAAATACAACAGCTCACAATCATTGACTGTCTAAGATCGCCCCATTCCTTACTGGTTTACGAGTGTCTTCTGTTCTGCTGTGACGAATTACAAACAAAGAAATCCTTGCAACGTAACTCTACTCTCGAATGATGGGTCCCTTTTGTAATTTCGGACGAAACGAATTACAGTTCTTATGTTATTGTGTATTTCTGTGTTTAACCTTTTCGCGGAACCGTTGCCCAGCAATGGATTATTCCGCTGCTATACGTTGCTGCCGGAGCATGCTTACATACCCATTGCCTAGGAATGCTCATGTTACGGCATGTTATCACATAAACGTGTGTTAGGGAGCCTTTGGCTAACAATGGACTATTTCGACTTTCAGGCGTCATATCACAGTACGTTTGTGTACAAGCATACACTTTCTGTTGGAAATAATGAAGTGAAATATTGAACATTGTTACTGACAATGTTTAGTGTGATCTTTGTAACGTGAATGGCTTCGAGGGCATATTTGTGTCTGCAGTAATTGATTGACATCTATATACGCATGCCATTAGTAAGTGAACATTAAAGTCAACGTGGAATGCGAAAGCTGAAACAGCCCTTTTGTAAATGTATGTAGCCACGTCAGAGTGCAGGACACCGTTCAGCTCCTGTTTGTTCAAAATGCCCAATATTCACTGCACCCGATGCTGCACATATAGCGACATTATGGTATTGTTCAGTGTTTTCAGCATCTGGTTATCGAAGTGGTAAATTTCCAAATATGTGATGATGCGAATATTAATTAAAATTGTTGGTGTTAGCTATTAGTATTTTATAACCTTCCGACGCCTTTAGACCAGTTGGAAGCGATGTAAATTGCTTCACTCCTTTATGTAAAATTTACATTGCAACGCGGTGATGTGCGACACAATATATGTGGGCACTTGTCAGAACCTATTTTAATAGCTTTAGTAGAATTATTTCTTTTTGAGTTAGAGAAAATGGCAAAACTCAGTTCTAGACAGAACCCATGAAACCTTCAGGAGTCCAGATATCGTAGTCGGTATAGCGACTGGCTACGGGCTGGACGAGCGAAGGGCCGGGGTTCAAGCACTAGTATGGTCAGGAATTTTCTCTTTCCATGTCGTCCAGACCGACTCTGGGGTTCACCCAACCTCCTATCCAATGGGTACCGCTGGCTCTTTCCCCGGGGGTAAAGTGGCCGGGGCGTGAACCTGACCACTCACCTCCAACTAGTGCCGAGGTCAAGAAAATGTGGAGCTATACATCCACTCTCCCATACGCCTTCATGACGTAGTGTTTAATTTGTTATGCACAGGAACAACTTTACCTAACCTTACACATGAAACCTTCTTTGCTACTGAACCTAGTACAAGTCCGACAATCCTTGTGTTGTGGCCCAAAGGCCGACGCCCGGTAATATGTTAACATAGTATTAACATTTTTGTATTTTGGGGAAAATATTTGTTAGGATAGATTTGGTTTTGGGAAATATTTGTAAGAGGTACGAAAGCGGATGTACGAAAGGTTAACAACTTAAAGGAATTTCTGCGTATGAATTTAGACGGACATTGGCTTGCCACGAGGGAATGCCCAGTCAGCAGAATAACGTTGAATGTATATCGAACTGCTAACTACAGAATTTACACTTGTGTGATGGGGGGACGTTTGGAGGCAAAAGTGTCAGCCAAACGGTTTAGCAGTAGAAGGGGGTGTGTCCCCTTAGGATCCCAGCCAACGAGATCACCCACCTTGGGATAAGACGTCACTGGAGGCGGACTTACACCCTCCGGGAAAATAATGAGTACGCATACATAGGGGTATATAACCCAGAGACCAAATTAGGAAGGGGATTATTCTAACAGTAATTTTGGCCATTTGCGGCCGTAGGCTCTGTCCAAATGGACACCGACTCGACTCCCGGCAACGCCATCCGTCTGCAGACTCAACGCAAAGTAAGTGGAAACTACTCTTATCGCCATGCGCAATAATTGTAATATTATTAAAGTGTAACTCCTCCAATGGGACTAGAGTTAGGAACGTTAGAAAAAGTGTACAGGGCGTAAGAATGATCAACCGAGTGATGCGAGGTAGCCAAGTGTAATGTGTAACCCGACACCAGTCGGCCCTTTCAGTGTGAGAATCCCAAATGTATATAACTGCATATTGATTGTGTTTTTACTAATATAGTGTAGCATAAGGTGAGGATGTGGGTTTTTGTGGTGATTTTCTCCCCTTCCACATTTCGCACCTGCGCCCTCCTGACAAGCCCGGTGAACAGAGAGCCCTTAGCCATGAAGCAACGATAGAGAAAGCTATTCAGACGTTTCCTTAGTCCAGACCCCTGTGACTGCAAGAGAGAAGGTGACAGTGGGGATACCTCCACGCCCCCTGTCACCTCGACGTAACACCTTGTGCCGCATATTGTTATTAACTACTCATCGAGCAAACTGCCTCAGGCGGAAACTCTTCTGACTTCTATTCTGGAGGTATTCGGTTTGAATCTCCACTCTCGTGAATTTCCTCATTCTCCACAAAGAGATTTCGAGGGTAGTAACTTGAAATAAGTCATGATCACTTCCCTCCATCGTATCAATTGGGCGTGAGGCTAACAACTCCTCACCGTAAAAAATAGAATTGTTATGAAAATTCTCAAGAAGCCTCAGAATAAACTCATACACATGTAAATCATCCATGCCTTGTGTGGGATTCAAACACACGATCCCGGCTTCCGAGCGAGCGAACACAGTATATGCCTTAGACCGCTCGGCTATCGTGACCGGCTAATATTAATTATACATTATATATTCCTTTCCCTCGGCGCTACAGCTGAGGGTGAGCTCTGGCCTCCTGAACAATCGGTCTCCATTCTTCTCCGTTCTCCATACTTCCTCCCCATCCTTCCACTTTCATTTTACGGAGATCACTTACATCTTCAAAACATCTTCTTGTCTTTCTTGTCTTGTATTTTTTACCTATGCATTATTATATAATGACGTCATATGTTGCCCCTCTGCCCTAGAAACAGTGTTTCTGCTCGGCATATACGTAATTTCTTTTTATTGCTAGTGGGATGGGATTAAGTCCCTTGTACTGCGGCCAATTCTGGCCTATTGTCCCAGCCCCAGATGATAGGTGAGGGTGATTGTGGAGCAATTGGTGGAATGAAGATTGACAGGGGAAACCTATGTACTCGGAGAAAACCTAGCGCCACTTTATCCACCACAAATCCCACTTGACCAGACCCGGGATCAGGAAGCCAGCCACTAACCGCTTGAGCTATGGCGCGGCCGGCATATACGTAACTACGAATATAATATGTTTAGTTGCCTGAGCTTCTGCCTCTATCTATGGCTCTACAGCCCTTGTGGACTTTGGCCGCTGTTTTAGCTTCTTAATCCTACACACAGTCTCTAGGACTCTTTTGACGGGGGATCAGCCGGTCGCAAGGCCTCTACCTACACGCAAAATACACGCACAGAGATATTCATGCCTCGATTGGGAATCGAACCCACGATCCCAGTGTTCCAGCGGTCGAAGACGGTTCATGCCTTAGACTGCGTGGCCACTGTGATCGGCTCTGATTCTAATGCTGTTTGTAATTCTGTATAGAGTTTTAATAATTTAACTACACATGTAAATAACCTTCAATTGATTTAGTTTTTCCTTTTCTGTTTGTCCTTGTGTTTATTATTGTTGTGATGGTTTTTTATTTATTCGAATATAATAGGCCCGTGGCTAATTGAGTTCAGGATGTAAACAAATAGAGAATCGAGCTAAAAAATACAACTTTATTGTTATTATTGTAAATAAACACGAATTAATTGGATTATTATTATTATTCAGTTTTCACGTAAGTAAAGTAAAAAGTAAAGTAAAGCTATCCCTGTTCCAGGCCGTGAAGGCCCATAGGGTTGTGAGACGTTGAGGTTCCCACATTATCTAGACAATCGGCTTAAAGATGGCGGTAAGGTTGTCAGCCTTACGCGCCGTCCGCGCTTTACTCCCAGGAAAATTATTTAATTAATCCCTGGTACTCATTTCTGTTAGAGGCTGAGTTGACCCCAGGGTCATAGTGCGGCCGGAAGGATTAGGTCAACTGAAAAAGATCCAATGACCTCATCGGGAATTGAACCCGCGACCTTCCGGCTTGTAGCATAGTGCTTCAACCAAGTACGCTACCGCTTAGTTTTCACGTAAGTAAATAAAAATTAAATTGAAATACTATTATGTAAATTTCCTTGTTTCCGTATTTTTGTTGATGTTTTTGCTTTACTTGTTCGCTCTTTATCGTTGACTTTTAAACCGTCAAGTTGATACGTAAACAAATAAGTACTGAATGATTAGAAAATTGCTGTTGACGTCACCATCACTGCTCTTTTTTCTGCCAACGAACGTATTTGGCTAGTAAGGATCATTTATACATTTATCGAATAGGTCTGAAAGCTGAGATGTCCGTGTAATTGTTAACTTACGTATAACAATTTTTTCGTGTATTTTGTATGGACGTTCATATTCTCTGATGATTCACATTCCATATACGTATCGATTTCAAACTGCAAATTAAATGACCAATTTTCTGTCTAGAACAAATTTGTTTTTAAAAATGGCGACAATATCGGTGTTACATCACACGTTCGGACGTCCGCCGTGTTGTTATTACAGAATGCATAGTGTTAGACACTTGGGGTTTGAGGTTTATGCCCAAGGGGATGACATTCATACCGAGATCTGTAGAAATCGACAAATTTTAAATTTGGAAAATGGGTAAATATAAACACTCCAACTAACAAAAGTACTTTCTTCTCCTAAGCCCGGACTTGGGGTCGACTCTACTGCTATGTTTGGAGACCGCGAGAGGACCTCTATTCCAACATGACGAGAAGCCGCTATCCAGCCCTGGCACCTCTCTGTTTCTGACGTTTCGGAATTCATCGAAATGTCTTTTGTTCCCCAAAATGAAAACCTTTCGCTGTCCAGCTGGAATGGAAGGAAAACAAATCTCTTTTACTTCAAACTTCCTGAGATTGGTTCTTGATGAAGTCTTGGGTCTCGACAAGCATCGCGCAGGCAGAAAGGCAGGCTCTGGGAAAGGAAATAAGAGAACATTTCCGCTTCACGACATATCATTTCGTTTTCTACAATGTTCAGAGCCAGGGTAGCTCAGTCATTATAGTGACGGGCTAAATTCTGGGCTGTCGAAATTGTAATCCCAGCAGGGGAAATGTTTCTCTCTTCTACGCAGCGCCCAGGTCGGTTCTGGGGCCCACCTAGCCTCATATCCAGTGGGTACCGGGGATAAATCAGCCGGTGCGTAAAGCTGACCACTCATCTCCGTCTAGTGCCTAGGTCCAGAATACATGGATCCATACATCCACTTCTCCATATGTCTTTATGGTGTGGTGCTTAATTAATTAAGCACAGGGAACTTTACTATTTTACTCTTTATGGAGCTGGGATAATGCAATCTGTAACTTATAGAGGCTAGGCTGTGGGATGGACAACCAAGGAATCGGTGTTCAATTCTCTGGAAATGCAAGAAATTTCTCCCTCCTTCATATAACGTCCAGACTGGCTCTGGAGCCAATCCAGCTTACTATCCAGTTGTTAACGGGAGTTTTTCCTCGGGGTAAAGAGGCCGGAGCGTGAAGCTAACCACTTATCTCCATCTAATGTCACGTACACTAATGCGTGGAGCTGTATCTCAACTCCCCCATATGATCTTCTTGCCTTGTGATTAATTAAGCACACGGAAAACTTGAATTTTACATTTGAAAATGTACACCCCTTAATTATGTTACTCTTCTGCCGTAGCACTGACGGCTTACTTCATTATTCATACAGTTTTCAGCATACTTTCAATTTTCAATATTTTAATTGGGATTGAGCCGGGGTTCCGGAAATGCTGTCTCAAATTTACAGGGCGTGAGCTGATGAAGACTTGCAGAGAGCGGGTTATATTCTTCCTCTGAATGAATTAAATTGTAATAACCAATTCGGTTTGGAAGCGCTAAATTCGTAATACGAAATTCGAAGTTGTCAATTACAGGTCTTAATTTCCATGTAAATTTACCCACTGTCAAATGAACCCAATTAATATGAGGTTGAGGTAACCGAGACACCCTTCCGCTCTCAGTGATGTGATTACGGTACATAAAGTGTCATATATTTTCAGGGTTTTACTAAAAAATTGGTTCTGTAAATGTAACAAATACCGGTCACCGTAGCCGAGCGGTCTAAGGCATGTACTGTCTTCGCTCGCTTGGAAACCGGGATCGTGGGTTCGAATCCCACTCAGGGCATGGATGTTTGTGTGCGTTTTTCTGTGTTTGTCTACAGGTAGAGGCCTTGCGACGAGCTGATCACCCGCCCAAGGAGTCCTACCGAATGTGTAAGATCTAGAAAAACCGAAGTGAACGGAGAAGTTCATGGAGGTAGGCCTAGGCCCACTGGGGCTGTAGTGCCAATGGGAAAAAAAAAGTAACAAATGAATCACATCGACTAAGAATCCATCGTACAACGAAGCAGCAAAGTTTCAGTGCTGATTTGTCGACTCTGTCAGTGTCGCATTATTGCAACGTCAAATGATATAATGACAGATGAATGATGAATTTAGAAGGATATGAAAGGAAGCGGTCGTGGCCTAATTGAACAACTATCCAGACATTTCCGTGGCGTGATTTAGGAAATCACAAAGAACATCAGGTATGATGACAACTTTTCCCTTCTAGATTCGAACCGAGCACCTCCCTAATGTAAATCTAGTGCGGTACCTTTTGAGCCAACCTTTTCGGTCGTTGGTGTTGTATAAACTGTAAATGAATATAATCTTAGCTATTTCTACGAGTGTGGAACTCGGTGGCTCGGTCGAAGACATGAAGTGTCTTCTCCCTCTCGAACACTGAGATCGTGTGTTCGAATCCCACTCAAGGCATAGATGTCTGTGTGCGTTTACTGTGTTTGTGCTGTCTTGTGCGTAGGTAGAGGCCTTGCGGCTAGCTGATTCCCCATCCTAGTGGACCGAGCCATAACTCAGGCGGTTAGTCTCCGGTTTCCCACCGCGGCGGCTCGGGCTCGAGCCCGGGTGAAGTCATGTGGGGTTTGTTATGAACAAAGCGGCACTGGGGCAAGTTTTCTCCGAGTACTTCGGTTTCTCCTGCCAATTCTCATTCCACTGACTGCTCCACACTCATCATCTATCATCTGGGGCTGGTACAATGAGCCAGAAGTGGCCGCAGTACAAGGGACTTAGTCCCACTCCATGAGAAAAATAAAACAAAAATTAAATGAAAATTAAGGAGTCGTACCGAATATGTATATGAGTAAGAAACTGAAATAGCAGTCACGGTCCAACAAAAGGACCGTAGAGAAATTGATAGATAGGTAAGTATGTGGGTACGTAGGTAGGTAGATAGACATAGATACATAAATAGATAAACAGATAGACGGATAGAGAGACAAAGAGGCATATACGAGATACGTATATAGATGCATAGGAACTTGGTTGCACGTCAATAAATCCAATCATCCAATCCAAAACCCGTCTTATAAGTCACGCAGACACCCCCCTCGGCTGGGGCCAAAGGAGCGCACCAAGTACGTCCGTTGCAACGATCGTACTTTATGACGGACGTTGCTGAGGACACAACGCAGTTGCAGAATGCGGTGCGTAGTTTCTTCGTCTGCAATGGAGCCAGAAGAAAGCGTAGCATTCGCCTCTCTTGTTTATTCATATTTAAATCCAAAGAAGACAAGAAACAACGGACGTATTTTGTGCGCTCGTGTGGCCCCAGCCTGAAGGCAGTTGGGTACAAGATGGCGAAGAGAATATACGACCCCAAAGAGAGAGACAGAGAGACACCGTGGGGTCTGAAGAATATTTAATGAAGATGAGCATCATAAATTTTCCATTTAAGAAAATATTAGTTAGGGCTGTTTTGCGAATGATGATGATGAAAATGTATTACCTTGTGATTAAATCATGGAAGATGTGATGCCTGGGAAGCATCTCGTCCAAATTGTTTTCGTTGGAAAATCTGAAGGAAGAAACGAAACCGTCTGGGAGTCAAGTGCTTAAAGGGGAAGTAATGACGTAATTGGGTTTGAGGGTGTTGGTTCAGAAAGTGCTCCAGAGACTGACACTACTGAACAGAATAAAATGTAAAAGACGAACCTGTCTCTTTAACAGGCCGTGAAGGCCGATAGATTTGTGAGACGTCGAGGCTCCCATATTTTCTCTAGACAATTGGCTCGTAGATGGCGGTAAGGTGGTCAGCCTTACTCGCTGGCCGCCCTTTACCCCTGTAAGATTTCTGGTACCCATTTCCCTTAGAGGCTGAGTGGGCCACAGGCCTGGAAGGATTAGGTCAGTTAAAAAGTCCAATGACATCGACAGTCGAACCCGCGACCTTCCCACTTGTAGCATAGTGCCTCAACCAACTACGCTTCCGCTTACACGTATGTGTGTTCAGAAGCATGGAAGACTCTAAATGCTACTTTTTTTGGTCATGGTTTGAAAGTCTTGTATTTTATACCCCACAGTGTATTTATTCATTCATTTGTCCGTGCAGATGCCACTGATCTAAATCATACTGACCCACAAGGGGCTTATAGACCTGAATTTGGTTTTATGAAGAAGTGTGCCAGGCCTGCAGAGCTCCCAAAGTACAGTTTAGTAACCACACAGCTGTAATGTTACTAATTTGATTACGTAAACTTTGTTATGGCTTAGCAGAGGCCAGCAACTGCTGCTGTGTGTCTGCATGGGTTACGGCCCCTCACTTCCGTTGGCGGCGGCTGGACACTCTTTATGATTCATTGCTTTTGTGAGGGGTTTGAGTCTGTACTTTCCACAGTAACAAAAACAACCGGCATTGTCCAGTTTCATTTGTTTGTACAGTAGTAATACGAATTTTTCCGTGGTGTATTTTTTTTATTCCCAGTGGGATGGGACTGTCCCTTGTACTGCGGCCACTTCTAGCCTATTGTACCAACCCCAGATGATAGGTGTTATTGTGGAGCAATTGGTGGAATGAAGATCGGCAGGGGAAACCGAAGTACTCGGTGGAAACCTGCCCCAGCGCCACTTTGTCCACCACAAATCCCACTTGACCAGACCCGGGATCGAACCCGGGCCGCCGTGGTGGGAAGCCGGCGAATAACCGCTTGAGCTATGGCGCGGCCTTTTACCGTGATGTAACAACAACTTAATTGAAGTGCTCCGAAACGCATTGTATATAAACTCTCTGCGTATAGCCTCACATGATTTGTTTTCCGACATGCACCCGAAATGCTGGTAATCATGACATGTACCCAGTTACGGCGTCTCAGCACCTGGACGAATTGACGGCTTTCTGAAATATATTGTTGGATACAGTTGATAGACCGGGTCAGATTGTGGTCTCGGAGACGGATACCGAAGTTCTGGAGCAACATGCTGTCTCCTTCTTCAGGTTCAAACCTGAAGTGTTACACATTTAACCGTTTGTTACTGAACGTCTGGCTCGAGTGAACATGATTTTTGTCTAGTATTCACCAGCTAGTGTCGATGTCAAGAAAATGTAGATCTATACATCCACTCGCCCATACGCCTTCATGGCGTAGCGCTTAATTAGTTAACCACAGGGACAATTTTACCTTCACTTTCTACTCTATAGATATGTTTCGAATGACTGTTGTAGGTCTTAAAGAATTTTGTATATTATAACACTTTTTGTAGGACAGTCTTTATAGGAAATGTGATAAACGTTCTGTTTGTGTTATATTTTAGCGTCCTGTTGCGCTGACTCATGTCCATGTTTATGCTAACCGTCTTACAGTGCACACACTTTTTCACCTTACTCTTCTCTATTGCACTACATGTTTCAGCACTAATGTGCCATCCTCAGGTGCGTTTCCTCTATGCACGTCTAACTACTGCATTGCATGCCCTGATGTCTTCATATTAAAATGAATAAAATGTGTATTCGTCATGTATAACAATAAATTCTAAATTAAAACATTTCAGGATTCGTCATCCTTACGCAGTATCTCAACACGCGAGTCACGCCAATCCTCCTCTGTGGGAGCACTCTTCCTACATTCATGTGTGTATCTATGCTCTGTGTTGTGTCCTGCTCCTGTGACTGCGTGCCCAATGCTTTCAAATACTGGGTTTGTTATATGTGCCCCCTGTTTTTACAACAGGAACCTGAAATTTCGGCTCAGAGCGTGCTTATGGGTTTCATAAGATTCTCATAAAGAAGGCAAAGTTGTACTTGTGCTTAACTAATTAAGCACTACGCCATTAAGGCGTATGGCGGAGTGGATATACAGATCCACATTTTCTTGACCCTGGCACTAGATGGAGGTGAGCGGTCAGATTCACGCCCCTGCCGCTTTACCCCCTGGAGAAAGAACCCCCGGTACCCATTGGATAGGAGGTTGTGTGGACCCCAGAGCAGGTATGGATGATATGGAAAGAAAAATTTCTGACACTACCGGGACTCAAACTCTGACCCCTCAGCCGTCCGGCTATACCGACTGCGCTACCCCGGCTCACTCTAAGATTCTCATAGTCGTGGATGTAAAGAGTACCGTGTTCTGGGATATAATATCGTGTAGTCAGTTGAAGGTCAACCGACGTTTCGGAGGAACATGTCGACTCTACTATCTGGGTCTGAGAATAAACGAAGTAATGAACTAGCTTAAAACATCAAGTTAAATGCTGACCTAGAAGGTGTGGGCGACATGTTCCTTCGAAACGTCGGTTGCCTTTCACGAGCAGTGAATATTTTTAGACAGCGTTACGTAACATACAGTATGTCTGCATCAGATTTAAAGGGACCAGTAACCCTTAACGGTATAAATATTCACCTTCCTTTCTATGTTTTCAATTGATAAACACTACGAAGTTTCACCTTTAAATGTGGTATTGATTATACTTGCAAGTCACTTGTAAGCATTGAAATATATTTTTATGTTTTCCTGTCTCTCTTTTTTTTTGTGGGGAGCTGTTTTTATTTTCTTTGAAGTTCTGTTCCCTCAAGTTAATTTTTGTAAGAAATATTTCCTCAGCTTATAATTAACAGAGAAATATGATCTTTTCAACATTTATTTAGACTGGTGGATCACACATTAAAACAGACTTTTAAATGCGTATTTGTGTGCTAAAATAAAAATTTAAAAATTATGACTATATTATCATATTAAAAATTGTGCCTCAGAGTAAAATTTTATAAGCTTATTTCCTTTTGTGTTTATTTAAAGATAAAATATAATACGAGATGCTGTAAAAGATTAACTGTCCTGAGTGTCTGAGAAAGCGTTCCTTTATATGAAGGTAATTTTGTTACAGCTGTTATACCGCCGCTTGATCGTTGTAAAATGGNATAACGATTTATGGAACAAATAAAAAAGTGAAAGTGAAAGTACGTCCCCCTTTGATATTCTACCAGTCTCCATACCCTGCCGGTACTGGTGCTCGCTATCAGACCCGTTCAGCCAGTGAGGCTGGCTGCGGTACCCGATGCTTCCCCATCTACCGGAGGCATTGGAAACTATTTAGGCGGGAAACTTTTCACCTAATTTTGCTCAGAGGTTTCCTAGAGACATCAGGAAAATGTGGAGTACCTCACGTGTAATTGTGTAATGTTTCCTTGTATTTTACCACGTAAAGCTGTACACTTACTGAGCACCGCATGGCTCTGCTTTTATTCTACCAGAGGATGAAATTACGTTTAGACAGTAACGACAAAATCAACAACAGCAGTCATAATAATTTGGATGCCAGATGTGCAGTAGATTGTCCTTAATAGGTGTGCTTACGATTGGAAAAATAAATAAAAATGCACAGAATGAAAAGTTATCACTGCTATTTAGTAATCGCAGGCATAGAAGCTAAATCTATCCCTGTAACAGGCCGTGGAAGACCATAAGTCCGTGAGACTTCGAGGCTCCCACATTTATTAGACAGTCGGCTCACAGATGGCAGTAAGTTTGTCGGCCTTACACGCCGGCCGCTCTTTGCCTCAGGAAGATTCCTGATAGTCACTTCTATTAGAGGCTGAGTCAACCCAAGAGCCATAGCGCGGCTTAAGTGATTAGGTAAATTGAAGAAATCCACCCCAACGGGACTCGAATCCGCAACCTTCCGGCTTATAGCATAGTGCCTCAACCAACTACGTTGCCGGACATATCAGACATATCAGTGTACTGTTGGATGTGAAGTCCTCACCGGGTCAGTATGAAGAGAAGTGTCTATTTAGTGCAATTCTGTGTAGTTCACACAGAGCCCGAGGAATGTACTGGCGCTGCCGTCGAGGTTATGTCGTTACAAACGCACTCACTGGGGCAGCTACGTACACGCTGTATGATATGCCTGGAACCAGAACAACTGAAGGCGATTAATATGACTGATCTATGCTTAATATTTCTAATGTGAGCGGACTACACCTCAATATATCCCAGAAGACCGGAATCCTGTGTTCTATTGTCTGCCTGGAGTTCTCATACAGGAGAGTGAATTAGTTAGTCACTTACCGTAATTTGTTCGTAACTAACTACCTAATTCAATGGAGTTGAGTTCTTATAGATAAACTGCCAGTCGTTCAGCTACTCAAGAATTCTCCAACATTTTATAGAACCCGAAATTCATTACCGTGTTCACAAGAGCCTTCCACTGGTCCCTATCCTGAGCAAGATCAATTCAGTCCATACTACCCAATCCTATTTCCATTTTAATCCATTTTAATATTATTCTTTCACTTCTAGTTCTTCCTAGTCGTCTATTTATTTCAGACTTTCGCACCAAAATCCTATACGCATTTATCTGCTCCATGCGCGCTATATGGCCCGCCCATCTTATTATCCTTGATTTTATCGTTATAATTATAATTGGCCAAGGGAGCAATTTAAGAAGCTCCTCATTACGCAGTTTTCTCCAACCTTGTACCATTTCATCCCTCTTCGGTCCAAACGTTCTCCTCAGCACTCTGTTCTCAATTACCTTCAGTATATGTTTTTCACTTGACATCAGAGACCAAGTTTCACTCCCATACAGAACTACAGGCAAAATTATATATTTTTTGTTCATTTTAATTTTGAAGGTTTTGAGAGCAGACGGGAAAACAAGAGGTTCGGAACGGAATAGCAACAAGCAGCAGTAGCACACAGTACTGTGTATGTCAGTGAATTGTAGAGCGTGGGAACAGTTTCCTGTAGGTCCGAGTAATGTGTGAATAAGTTGCAATAAATCCAACATCCAATCGTAACTCTGGATCTGGTGAAAGTTGACAAGGGAGTATCACGCACTGGCGGGACAGAGAGAGAGGAAACTTCCCTGAGAAGATGATTGAGTCGTTTCACGCTGTAATGATCATTTCATCAGTGTTATCCAGAATTAGTTGGTACCATAAAGGAAACGGTGGTCATCAAGTCGCAGTGTTTGTCAGGTGCAATTTTAATAGCTTTGCAGTGGGTGTTTCTTAATACCCGGGCACTGCCCATCATGCGAACACCTGGGGAATGTGTACGCAGGTGTTGGCTCTTTAGTACCTTACACGGGTCCTGTCGTGTTCCAAGAAGGAAAGGGTAGCTAAGTAAAGAAATGATATGAAGTGCCTCCATGGATCAGAGCCCTTGAAACCCCAACGCCTCTGAGCTATTCGAGAACTTAAAGTTTTAGACTTCATTGCCGAGTTCACAGGCTTCCGTCAAAGATTTCTTAACGAGCCATATTTTTATTACACTGAAAGGAAGCCGGAGGACCAGCCCTTGTCGGCTGTCCGCATTCATTTAATATATTTCTCAGGCTACGAGATAGACTTTCGGGCTTCGGATCCCAGCAGAAGTAAGATTTTGCTCTTGTCCACAGCGTCCTTACAGGCCCAGGGCCCCACTAAACCCCCTATCCAGTGGGTGCCGGGGCACTTTCTCTGGGAGTAGATCGGCCGGAGCTTGTAGCTGACCAGTAACCTCCATCCAATGCCGAGGCCAATAGTGATGGAGCTATTCCTCCACTTATCTTCATGGCATAAAGCTTAACTAATTAATCACAGGAATAACTTTACGTTTTAACCTCATATCTTAGAGGACGTCTCCTCCATCCGCAACCTGAGGACTAACTTAACATGAATGGAAGTGGTGCTTAATTAAGCACGACTTCATGTAGACGTGGAGAAGTGAAATTACAGTCCCATGGGTTTTTTATAGAAATGAGTGGTTGGCTTCGTGTTCTGATTACTTTATCTCAGGGACAACAGTTGCCAGTCCCTGTCGAATAGCAGAGTATTATTATTATTATTATTATTATTATTATTATTATTATTATTATGGCTCTACAGCCCTTCGTTGGGCCTTGGCCGCTTTTTCAGTTTCTTGATCCTATACACAGTCAGTAGGATTCCTCGGGCGGGGGATCAGCCCGTCACAAGGCCGCTACCTACACACAGACAACACAAACAGAATAAACACACACAGACATCCATGCCTTGAGTGGAATTCAAACCCACGATCCCAGTGTCGGAGCGATCAAAGAGAGCTCGTGACTTAGACCGCGCGGCCACTGTGATCGGCAGAACATTCTTCTAGTCGGGAATATCTATCATACAAAAGTTGAAAGTGGACACAAAGTGGAAGTAAGAAGAAATCTCAGCTACACAGAGCCCACTGTCTGCCATAAGAGAGGACGTCTGAGACACCAGACTTGTGCCAGACGCTCGACACCAGAAACTAAATTGAATTGTTTCTGTCGAAGAGGACTTATCGCCCTCCTAGCACTTTTTCTGCCACTCGAGACTCCAATGTAACGACCGTACGCCTCTTCGCGGCTTCAGAGAGAGGTACACGCCTCTACTGGGCTCATGGATCGTAGCCCAGGCTCTGTATTTTGAGTTCTGCATCCTTAACGTTATTCCATTTTGTGAGTAAGAGTTATTTGGGGCAGGGAGGTGGGGGCGGGGGTGTACTAGAGAAGTGATCTCGTGTTCAACTGAGTGTCGTGGTGATAATGCAACAATTAACACTGCTCTACAACCTATGGGATTAAAACATTTTAGTGGTTTATTATAAGTTCTGTAAACGAAAAGGTAGACAGGCTGGAACGAATGAATGATCTTGTTAAGAAACAAACGAACGAATATGGAAATTAGAAAAAGGACGGCGTGGGCGTCGGCTGGAGGGAGGGCAAGCCACACATATGTCCCCTGGTTTTATAGGGAATAATCAATATTTAGAAGAAAATAAGTATCGGAGGTCTAGTGGTCATAGTTCCTGGCTACAGATTCAGAGGTCCCGGGTTAGATTCACGGCGCTACCAGATTTTCTGAGAAGTTGTGGGCCTGGAACTGGGTCCACTCAGCCCCGTTAGGATAATTGAGAAGCAACTTGAATGGAAAAGTAGCGGCTCCGGTCTAGAAAACCGAAATTAACGGCCGTGGGGACACGACATACACGAACGCAACTGTTCCATGGCAACACGAGGATACAACAGCAACGGGAAGCAGCGTTTTCTACGCTCTCCTTGCTGACATAAGCAGAGCAGTTAGTGAGGAATTGGTGAATGAATGAATGAGTTTGACGACTACTGCGGTCTAGTTGTTGTGAACTGTTGCTCTGAGAATCTGGGAGTTCGGGAACCCAGATGAAGGGGAACGTCTGCCGTTGAAGCCGACACCAAGCAACGCCTAGTGAAGATATCATAGTGGACACTAATGTGTGTGTAATAATGACTTGTATTATGTAGTCACGTGCTGTATCAAACAGTCCAATGAATCCGATTACCAATCTCAACCCCGTCTATAGTCATGCATTCACGTGACAACATAAATAAAAAAAAGTATTTGCAAAGACTATTCTTTTACTGGGAATATTCTAGGGCATCATCATCATCATCAGTAATCTGTCAGACGACAGGTCCACAGTCTCTTCTAGAGACTCTCTAGACTCTCTCTCTAGAGCTTTCTCCTTCAAATGACAGTATCCTCTCCTGTCCCCAAGGCCATCCAGCATCTTCTTACGTTTCTTCCTCGTCTTCTTGTCACGTCTATCCGCCCCTCTATCTTTTCTTCAATAACTTCTTTTAGAAGGCAGTTTCCGCGTAAAACATGACCAATCCAATTAGCTTTCCGTTTTCTTATTTCGTGTAGGATATTCCTCTGCTCACTGACTCTGATTAACACTTCTTCATTTCTCACATAATCGGTCCAACTGATCTTCTCCATCCTTCTCCAACACCACATTTCGAAACTTTCCAGATGTTTCTGATCTACTGCCCTAAGTGTCCATGTTTCAGCCCCATACAGAGCTATGCTCCAAATGTAGTATTTCACTAGTTTCTTCCTCAAATTTAAGTCCAATTTGCTATTAAAAAGATTATTCTAGGGCGATAAATAAAAATATCATTAGGCGGCTTAAACATAAGTACATATGCAAATTGTTTGGTACCCACCTTTAGGAAACCGGCTGACCCCTCTTCGTAAAAAAAATCTCGGTGACGTAATGAAGAACGAAAACCGGAAATAAAGGAAGAAATATAGAAAACAACGAAAACATGAAAGAAAGAACATACAAGTTTTCATTTGAATATAAAAAAAATATAGCCGATCACAGTGGCCGTGCGGCCTAAAGCATGAAATGTCTTCGCCCACTCGAACGCTGGGATCGTGGGTTCGGATACTACTCGAGGCATGGATGTCTGTGTATGTTTGTTCTTTGTGTTGTCCTTTGTAGGTAGCGGCCTTGCAAGGAGTCCAAGGAGTCCTACAGATTATGAAAAATTCAGAAACTGAAGTGAAAGGAAGTGTTTCACAGATTGCCTATGGTCCAGGTGGGAGCAAGAGGAATAGATGGATGGATAGGTAGGTAGGTAGGTAGGTAGGTAGGTACGTATCCGGTAAGGTAGGTGGCTGGATAGATAGATATGTCAGTGGTGAAGACTGCTATTGAACTTGAGTTTCAAGGTAATNGAGTAGGTAGGTGGCTGGATAGATAGTATGTCAGTGGTGAAGACTGCTATTGAACTTGAGTTTCAAGGTAATATCTTCGTGACCTGTTGAGTGAATCAGCCTAGTAATTAGGAAGTAACTACAAAATGTAAGTATTAATATGCGAACACTTGTTATGCACGCACGAGAAGTCTCCGGTAGCCCTTTTTCAATTATTTGTTAGCAAGTCTAACAAAATGACCGAGCAGCAATTCTGTAGACAGTGAGTTCCATTTTCTGGAGGTTCTTCTGCCGCTGATTGGTCTCGTCACACGCTGTATCTCGTATATATTACCAACATACCTGCTGTAAGCATACAGACGCCTATTTAGAATTACATAATTTAACAGTTCGATTCGGTAATGTCCGCGTAACTTCGGGCCATGTCGGCTGCTTCTGATGGAAACGGTGTGTATATTCGTAAGTCAGTGAAGCTTGGCTAGTGCTACGTGCTCTGTACCAGTAGTGGGTTCAGTGTATTGTGATTTGCGAGGAGTGATGTGCTTGGCGTTCATACAGGAATTACCCAGCGTAATTAACGTTACACAATAGGTAATATCACTTTGGAAAGTAAAATAAAGCAAAATTGGTGCGCGACGTTTTGTAGTGCTACAGAGAAAAATGTAATCCGTGCATAAAATAAGCACGTGTTCTGTTTATTCAACTGTGTAAGCTTCAGTCTCTTAGACTGTATACAAAAATATAGTACTTATTACAGTGAGGCAACAGTATGTGTTCCACAAAATTTTGCTCAAAATGTGATTATCAGTGATGTGGTTTGTGTTGGTGCCAGCAGGATTATTCAAGGCAGGAGAATATTTATTTGATATTTCATTTTGTTTACTAATTATTTCTCAAATACACTGGCCCCTCGTTTTGCGAAAGACGTGCGTTCCATCAGATTCATTACTAGAACGAAAATTTATTGAACGGGAAAAAAAAATCCGGTAAATTTAATCATAGTAATTACATTTATCGTGATAATACTTGTCATATAAATAGTAACAAAGAAAGGTAAATAAATGTTACAAATAATATGTATATATTTATGTAATATAATGAAAAGTATTCATGAGAATAAATACAGTTTATTGCATAAGGGAAGAAAGGGATCTAAACATGAAAAGGAAAATGGAACGGACGCAATTTGATATCAATGGGCGATGATTCACTGACTGGTAGAATTTGTAAGGTTCGGGGGTACGCTCTGACGTGTTTACTTCGTATGAAAAATTCATTACTCATACCGAAAAAAGTGTATATCTACTAATACGTCAAATTCCTGAAAGGTGAAAATGGATGAAATAGAGCGTCCGTAAGACGAGGAGTCAGTGTGCAATAACTATGGACCTGCATTCCGGATATTTTAAAGAAGATATTTTTGCTTACTAATATCTTATGACTTCATTAATTCATAAAACAGTTACGAATATAAATTGAAATAATTTAATAAGTGTCTTGATATATACTTTATATTTCCATATTAAAACGGATTGACTTTGATAACTTTCTTAACACAATATGGCAGTATCCTAACTTTATATCTTAAGGGACTAAAAGATTGTAATTCTGTGCTGTGTCAACGGTAATCGTGGTATTGGACTCGTAAGGAAATTGTCAATCATTCTTCGGCTAAAACGATGACGTGACAGTGTAGAGGGCTCTGGGAAGGAAAATCGACACAGAAATTGAGGTTACTACATTCAAACACATAAAAAAATCAGTTCTGTGAGTGCAGTAGAGTTGTTTCTATATTTTGGTTTGTCGTACAGAAAATCTGTTCTTATAAATTAACCATTCTCGTCCTGACGCACAGCCTCTAGTTAGGAGTTACGAAAAGAAATTCAAAACATTCATAATTCGAAAATAAATAACATATATTTGCTCTTGTGTTACCTGATATCTGCAATTAGAAACAGAGCCCATAAAATAAACACCCCAGAGACTCACATTTTCCCTCGCGGGGAAAAAATATAATATTTTCATAGTATTTGTAATTCAAGAAAGTACGGTCTAGTTTGTTTTGTTTTCGGGACCTTTATTTTGTCCAGAGTTCAATTTGAAATACTGTTAATACTTCCATCAGGATGTGACTTACATTTTCAGAGAAATATGAGTTTATTCGATGGTATGTCACTTTCCTGAACATAACAGGAAATATCATAATATAAAACAGAACTTTCTTTATGTAAGTTAAAAATAAAATAGACCGCATGGCGCTCAGTATATTTTGGGAGCAAACATGTTCCTCAACATTATCCATCGTCTTGTCTTTATCTAAAACCTTCCCGTTTATTTTTCAAAACAATGTTTCGGAGACAGAATTCTGTCTCTTTTTCAAGTAAAAACCTACTCAGTTTGGCCCAATCGAGTGAGCTAACCCCCAACTCCGAATCCATTTATTCGACCCAACTGAGTAGGTTTTACCTGAAGACGGAGACAGTATCCAGTCTCCGAAACGGTTTTTTAAAATAAAAACAGGACGATAAATAATGTGCAGAAACATAATTTGTATTACTGTACCATCTTCACATCCTTTTAGATTTTGGGAACGTTTGATTAAGATTAATCGGTGACTATGAAATATATAATGTCCATAATTTGCTCTAGAATACAACGTTCTGTTCTATCACAGATTAATACATCATAAAACACAGTTAACACGATTTGTTGGTCTTTATTCTATACTGTGGCAGGATAATACACTCAGTTTTGGTTTACACAGAGCCTCAGAATGTGTTTATTATTTCTTTTATTGCCAGTGGCGTGGGACTAAGTCCCTTATACAGCGGCCACTTCTGGCCTATTGTACCAGCCCCAGATGATAGGTGAGGGTGATTGTGGAGCAACTGGTCGAATGAAGATTGACAGAGGAAACCGAAGTACTCGGAGAAAACCTTCCCCAGCGCCACTTTGTCCACCACAAATCCCACTTGATCAGACCCAGGCCGCCGCGGTGGGAAGCCAGCGACTAACCGCTTGAGCTATGGCGCGGCCCTTCGAAATGTGTTGATTAAGTCCTTGCAAAAAATTAAAAGCCCGCATGAGGAGCGCTATTATTTTCTGGCTTGTAACGTCTTGCATTTCAAGGTAAGCAGGCGGCAAACCAACCGTGTCTCACCTTCCACTTGTTTCTTCCGGTTTCCTGCGTGTTTTACTCTTCGACCCTGAAGATGGATGCGCTATTTTACTGCGAACGCTATTCACTCTCCCAAGTACACGGACCTACAACCAGAAAACCTTACTCTTCACCGTAAACGCCATAAGGATCTCAAATCGAGCAATAAGAAGTATAGTTTGTAGACTAGAATTTTTCCTGTTTCGAACCCCCAAAATTTGAGCGTATGGTGAAACAGGCGCCACACATTCTGTACTTCGGTACTAAATTCACGAGAGAAGCGAACTTCGAGGTCCCTTCGTTTTAACTCCAAGGTTGGAGATATCAGCACCGAATAAATCGAGTGAAGAGTAAAATACCCCAATCCTCTGTCCGAGAATCGAATCTCAGCCTTCCTGTTCTTGTCGAGTTAATTTGTTGAACTATCCAAGTTTTAGGCCGCACCATAGCTCAAGCGGTTAGTCGCTGGCTTCCCACCGCGGTGGCCCGGGTTCGATCCCTGGTCTGGTCAAGTGGGATTTGTGGTGGACAAAGTGGCGCTGGGGCAGGTTTTCTCCGAGTACTTCGTTTTCCCCTGTCAATCTTCATTCCACCAATTGCTCCACAATCACCCTCACCTATCATCTGGGGCTGGTACAGTAGGCCAGAAGTGGCCGCAGTACAAGGGACTTAGTCCCACCCCACTAGCAATAAAAAAAAATCCCAGTTTTAGGCCTGCTGTCTATAAAATTCTGCCGATCGCAGCGGCTGCGCGGTCTGAGGCATGATGAACTGTCTTCGTTCGCTGAAACACTTGGATCGTGTGTTCGAATTCCACTGAAGGCATGGATGGGTGTGTTCGTATATTCTGTGTTTATATTTCTCTGCTTGTAGGAAGTAACGACCTTGCAACGGGATGAACTCCCGTCCAAGGAGCCCTACCGACTGTGTAAAAAGATAAAGAAACCGAAAATGCGGCCAAGCTCCAACAATGGGCTGTAGAACCATAGATGGGTAGGAAGGTAAATAGATAGATATAGATATAGATAGACAGAGATAACGCTATAAAATTGTGTGGTGACTCTGCAATTTAAGGCCAAAAGTTAATTGTATAGATTTCCGGAGAGTTAAAAAAAAAAGCAAAATGGAGCACTCGCGTATATTTGACCCTGAAGATGAGACTATATGTTCCTCCGAAACATCGAGCGCTGTCTGAAGTAAACGGCCTTACATTCCAGAGACCGTAATTTTCACAGTCCAAAAACCCACAATATTCTGTAAGTTCGTGTGTATATATTGTCCATCGACCTGGATGCAGACCTCCCAAGGAAATTACTCTATATCGATTCCCACTTCTGAGGGATTTGCATTGCATCACTGCAGCGGGCGTCTCGTCCTTTCATTCCCCGTGCCGCTCATCCTTCTCGACTTCCTGGACCTCAGACTGGTTGAAATAACTTAGCGTAGGTCCGTGATACCGAACCGAGCAGAATATCGTAGCCTTGTTATTTTTGATTCGCATTACGGAGACGTGGAACCGGGTAGCATGATAATTGCTCGTGGTTTTCTTTTGACTCTTCTTTAGAATATCAGAGTGATATTTGCCAAGGGCCAGTGAATTTTCTGTGTCACGTGATTCATTCCTTTAAACATTGTCAACGTCTGATTCGCTATATGTCAACCGTTTATTGTTTCAAAGCGATCCCTATGGGCTCCGTGACTAAACATACGTAGAACAGTTGTGTGATATGGCGTCAGTCCGTTTTAGAACTTTAATTTAATGATGAGTAAGAATAATTTAGTGTTTGTTTCATACAGTGGACTATTTTGCCTCATTTAAACGTTTAAAATATAAAGGTATGTTATAGAACATACAACATTCTGGCCTATGTTTGCCTTGGAGGGCACAGAATTTGCTCCCTATGTTTGCCCGGAATGATTCGGAATACGCGGCCTATGTTTTGTGGCATCGCCTTTTAATTCGTTTATGTTTGCATTTACCTTATTCAAACGTTTTAGTCTTCTGTAGTTTATATATACAAAGTTGTGAGACTCTCCGTTGAATTTTCAACGGAAATTACTCTAATAAAGAAATAAATGTGCTTCATTAACAGGGAAGATAATGGAGCAGCAACTTGGGAGATATCAGGTTTAAATCTCGTTCGCAATCCTCTGTTCTGAATTTTCATGTGTGTCTCCGGTTGGAAGAAAAAACCACAATCACTCGCTTTCAAATCCTTACTTCCTGATCATTGTGGCGTCTGTACGATACAGGCGTTATGATATCTGTAGCGAAGGCATGCAGTGCCAAGTGTTTGGTTCCCTTGGGTGAGTGCCAAGATTGAATGAATGGCATTGTTAATGGGGAAAAATGAGGCTTCATATTTAATGTATATAATAAATAAATACATACATTGATACTTACAAAGCATAACGTACCATCTTCTTTGAATGGGATGACATCTGTTGGGAAATAATTGAATTCCTTCCATGTCTGCAACGCTAGAGCTCATCATATGCACTGAGTATGTTACAAAACGTCATTAAGTGCCACAGCAGCTATGGTATAATTATGTGACCTGTCATAATAAGGACGGTAATGAACTTTCGGGTTCCATAAAATGTTGGAAAATTTTTGAGTAGCTGCAGATTTGGTTTCTCCTCAAGAAGGGCTCAGCTCCATAAGTAAGTAAATCGTAATAAAGAAGTAACACGCTTATATTTGGGGTGAGTGAGAGCAGGGTGTTGAGGAAATTATTTGGATCTGACAGGGGAGTAACAGCAAGCTGGAGAGAAATACGGAGTGACTCTAAATTACTGTTGTGGTCTCCGTGACCAGTAGGCATGGAGATGAAGGCGGTTATGAACAACTCTCCACACAGCCGTCTGTGGTACACCTAACTGCAAAGAAGCTCGTCTAGTTGATTTTTGTGGGCTTCGATCAACACCTTCCTGCGAAGTGTTTGGACTTCCTGCTCCTTTTCTGTGCAGAACATTATCAGTATCTTGAAATTACTTTAACCAACGTCGCATAGCATTGATCTTTTCCATATTGAGTTCTGTAACGACGTTGCTTTCTGATAACGGACTCTGTTCCGAAAGAACAAACTACAGTAAAACTTGGTTATAGCAACATCGGTTTCTGCGACACCTTGTCTATTGCGTCAAATATTCAATGGTACGAACTAATTCCTCATAAAGCAACTATTTTTATACCTTGCTTAGTACGACATGTACAAATGCATCAACCTCGTATGTAACGTCATTTTCATTCCTGAATTTCTCTGATATCGTGGGAAAGTTCGACGTGTCTGCCCACCCTCACTTTCTCTACTTGCTGACGTGACTATCCTGGAAGAATACGACCGCGGGCTGCAAGAGGAGCGTGGGTTTTATGCGAAAACAAGGGTGTGGGGTGGGACTGCGTGAATAGTGCAAGAGGACGCGGCAGGTTGTTAACTGCATTCCTTTCCTAGAATCTCGTCTAACAGGACCTCACATTGTCTACTTACCNCGTATATTGCTTTCTCTTGAACAGTCGTCGTATTGACCTATGAAGTCATATTTTGTCCGAGGTATCAATGCGGCGACTACATCGTTGTCAGTAAACCTTTCCGAGTCACACTTTCATATTCCATGAGTAGTTTTATTCTATTCCTTCTGTTCTGAAAATTATTGGCCAAGGAAACCCCGACAGTAATTTAGAATCACATTGTACATCATAAAAGAGCTACATAATTTATTTGTTTCAGTAAATATTATTATATTGAAGACATTAATTATGATCAGAGCATGTAACAAACATGTGAGAGATGAGAAAGGTATACAAAGTTTTGGTGGGAAACCCCGAAAGGAAGACACTACTAATCGAAGAATAATGATGAACTGGCTGTTGAAGAATTTGGGCAGGAAGCTGTGTGCTCGGTTCGTATGGCTAGGGACAGGGGTCTGTGCGCAGACAGTCGCGAGCACTGGTGAATTTTGGGTTGTATAAGAGACATGGAATTTCTTGAGCAGTGTCTGAAGGTTGACTATCTTCTGTGAAGTAAATTAACAGTACTTTTCTGTTAACTCCGTCCTAACTGATGTTTTGTGCTTAAGCATTTTTTGTAATTTTGAAAAAAATATGTTTTTCCTTGTGTATTTCCCCTGCTTCTTTCTTTTCCTGTGTGGTCCTTGTCGTACTAAAGGAAAGTAGCCGATTAGGTCCTCCCAGAACTTCTTATTTGTTCTACGACGCACTATGCTAAAAGCCAGAAGGTCGCGGGTTCAATTCCCGATGAGGTCATTGACCTAGTCCTTCCAGGCGCACTATGGCCCCGGGGGTAAAGGTGTGTAAGACTGACAAACCTTACCGCCATCTGTGAGCCGATTGTCTAGAAAATGTAGGATCCTCGACAACTCACAATGCTATAGGCCCCCACGGCCTGTTACTGGGATAGCTTTACCTTTACCTTAACTTACTATCTAGACCAATGTTTCTCAAACTGTAGTCCGAGGACTGGTCCGTGGTGGTCCACCAGATAGTCCGTAATATTACATAGTTCATATAGTAGTACATGACACGATGAATAAAATGATACAAACTTAAATTTTCGTGATAAATCCTCGTTTTATAAAAAATCCTCTTAATAGGGAGATAAAAGGAAGTGGTTTGTGGCAAATTTAACTATACATTTTGTCCTATGCGCAGAGTATAATGCAGTTGGCGTGTCCTTTACGACTGAGAGGAATGTTGACGATAGCCGATTGGCCCGCATATGCGCCGATTGCCCATGTAGGGGTCCGTAGTTGTCGGAAATTTGAGAAACACTGCTGTAAACTGTATAGGTAGGGCTGGTGGGATTACTGATGAATTGGAACGGGTTTGAAAGGAAGCGTTCGGGACATTACCCAGGCATTTGCCTGGAGGTACTGAGGAAAAACACAGAAAAGCCCGAGGCAGAATAGCCAGTGCTTCTGCCGAGATTCGAAGAGAGTACTTACGGAATACAANGGATTACTGATGAATTGGAACGGGTTTGAAAGGAAGCGTTCGTGACCTTACCGAGGTATTTGCCTGGAGGGACTGAGGAAAAACACAAAAAAGCTCGAGGCAGAATAGCCAGTGCTTCTGCCGAGATTCGAAGAGAGTACTTACGGAATACAATTCTAAAGTGCTACCGCAGAAATTGCGATACAGTTCCACGATTGCGTTCTCTTGTGTTCAGTGCCAGCAACGGCGACACATACCGGGCGTCACAGGAGTCTTTATGACCTATTTACCTGTATCCATTACTGCCCACCACAGTGACTGCAGGGAGCTGTCATGTCTGTGTTAATGGTCCGCGGAAATTGTGGCTCAGCCCCTGGTAATTCGAATTTTGAAGCTGTTGGGCTTCGTGTCCCATAACGATTGCAGAACCTCGGAATAGCTGAAGCTCTCCAAAGAGATAAGGCGCGCTATTTTCGCAGTGACGGTACTGGCCACGCCATGACACCATCTGCTCATTCAAGTACCGGCCCCATTTCTTCCGTGACTGCATGGATACATCGCAACATGGAGTGAAAACTTTTTATCTAATTCTTACTACAATGATATTCCTTCCACCAGAAACTTTATCGACCGAGTTGTCGTAGCGGTAGTGCTCTAGAGTCGTACACTGGAGGTACTCTGTTCGAATCTCAGAAGTGTTACAGATATTCTGACCAAGGTTTTTAGTGAATTTCCTCAATACATCGGAATTTCTGGATAGTAGTTGTATTAGGCCATGGCCGCTTCCTTCCAAATCCTTTTCCATGTACGTGTCGTGCTATCATTTGGCACTGTTTAGTCTGCTTACTGACAGCGTCGTAAAGTAATGCAAAAAAAAGGAGAGTTCTTTTCGGCACACCTGTGTTTTGAGGAATGAATTTTCTGTGAGACCTGTTATGAAGTGTATTTTTGTGAGTAGTCAGAAATCGCCTCCAGGAAGAGAATAAGAAACACACTGTAACAGCAACCCAAGTTTCTACGGAGTTAAACCTGCAGTGTTTGGGGCTGGGGTGGAGGGGTTTGATTTCAGTGTCGGTTGAGACCCAGGCTGTTCCCACTGATGTGTTTCGTGGTCATTTCTCAGTCCCTCATGGATACATCCTCGACCCTACCTTGGAGTAGACACTGATCGCTTCCTCCACATCTCTTTCACTTTAACTGAATGTGACCATTATATCATTCAACGCCAAATAACTTCTGTGTTTGCTACACAGTCATTTAATGATCCACACACAGCTTTCCAAAACAATGAGAAAGAAAATACAAAACGGCCAATTCATTGAATTTTTTTACATTATCGTAATAATGTGAGACATTATTTTTATTATTATTAAAATTGATTGAATTATTATTATTATTATTATTGCCACTTGTATTAGTGACTAATAACGCGGGTTCTGGATTGAATGAACAGGTTTATTTTCTCCTGATACACACCACCAGTAATTACACGTAATTATAGCGCCATCGCTCTTTACACGCTTTCCAGTCCACCGTTGCACACACACTAGGATTTACTAGTCGTATCCTGGCAACGGATCTCAACGCAGAAATTGGCACTTAAAATTACTATGAAGTCTTTTTGCTATTTCGTCTTCGATCACTCTTGAACCTCGGAAAATTCAGAAGGCAGTTCAATCGTTGTCAGCTGTGAAGTGTTACCCACCGGACACCGGAAGCTGAAGAAGTGACTGACTCGTAAATCTGAACCAAGTCAGGCACAATGGAAAAGAAAGCACTCGTAGTCCAGTGAGGACAATCATTGATTGTGAACTGCTATAATTGGTTGTAATCGTAAAGAAGNCGGACACATGACATTATTATTATTATTGTTATTATTATTATTATTATTATTATTTGACTTTATGTTATGTTTGTCTATAATGTAATTACCTGTATCTGCGCTGTGCTGTGTCTGTAACTGGCCTTGCGGCTGTTGACTCGGCTCAAAAATAATAAAGAACTGAATTGAATTGAATTGAATTGAATTGAATTGAATTGAATTGAATTGAACTGAATCATTATTCGCCTATTGTCGTGCAGTCAGTCGTACTTCAAGGGTCAGTTTTAGGGCCTTTGCTTTTAATGTTTTTATAAATGATTTATGTGACGTAATTAATAACTCCAACCGTCTTCTTTTTACTGACGACCGTGAAATCTATCGAGTAGTTAGCTCACCTAGTGAGTGCTTACTTTTACAGTTAGATATTGATTGTGTGTATTAAAGGCGGTCGGCGAATTGCATGAAGCGTAATTTCAGTAAAATTAAGAGTCATCTCACTTATAAGGAAGACAAACATTCTGAATTATCAGTACAGACTTAGAAATTTCATTACATTGCGAACAGACTGACACCAGCTGTCACATGTTTGATTATGGATGCGGTTTGGAGTGGTAATTGAATTTATTGAACTTTTACAGAACGGAACTACAAGCAACTATAGCACTGTCGCTAATTCAGTTCACTAGAGCACGCACTAACTTCTCAGTATACTGTGTTTTCCCCAGTGGTTACCTGGTAACGGCTTCAATGGTGGAAGTCCCTCTTCCTCCGAGTTCCTGAACTGTGCCCTGCCTCAGCTGCTATGTTTTAACAACAGCAGCAGTCCTATACCCTCTCACCAACCAGCTCCTCGCTAACCGTAACTTCGCCCGCTTTTAACACCTCGGTACGAACCTTACAGAAAACACCGTTCATCTGTTACTGTTTACTGGCCGCTGCCTAGAAACGGCCGTTGTATAGTTGCTTATTTCGCCGTCGTTGCCTAGCAACGCGTCTACATATCACAATATTGATTGCAAACTTCATTTTTATCATCATGTCGATTTTCTTTTTTCACTTGTGCTGAAATTACTGGCGCTAATTCTCTCAATATTTTCTTTTTTTAGCCTTAGACAGTCTACTGACGCTGTATTTTGCTTTGGTCAGATCTAAACTTGAACATGTTTCTGTTGCTCGGAACTCTGTTACAGTTACTGACTCCAGTAAACTTGAGCGCATACACAGAAAATTCGCAGTCCTTTGTCACAGTAGATGTTTCCAAGCTATGGAATATGAATATGGTAATTTATTGGAAGGGTACAATTTGCTGACACTGCATAAGAGTGTTTTGTTTTGGGGGCACTAACAAGCGTACCCTCAACACGTTCACCTGCTCGTGTAGTCACTGCCCTTAAGCCAGATGTGTCTCCACCGTAAATGCAGTTTGTAAACTTACAGATATTTATATGGACTCATGTTTGATTGTTAAAGCCTAAAATTGTTCATTTTTCTTTGTTTTTATTGTTTATTTTGTTATTTCTTGTGTAATTTGGCCTGCGTTGTCCTATTGCTCTTGTTTTTATTCGTTGTGGTGACTCCGTAACGGGACACTGGCTGTTGAGCTCAACATATAAATCAATTAAGAACTGCATTATCATCATCATTATCTTTTGTATAAATTTAAATGACATTAACTAATTAAGCTGTTTGTTTATTTGTTTGGTTTAGATTTTACGTTTGTTTGTGTTGTTTTGAGTTCGTGATGGCTCTATAAGTAGCACCTGGCTGTGGAGTTCAGCCCCTAAATCAATATGTTGTTATTATTATTATTATTATTATTATTATCTGTTCAGTGACGCTTTTAGTAACTCAGATAATTCAGAGGCCTCCGTAGTCTAGGGGTAACGTTCCCACCTCATGGTACGCGGGTTGAAACCCGGCGGAGGTCGAGGAATTTTAAGGGCGGAAAAATTCAGGGAACAAGTCCTCCGGGAGGGACTTTAAGCCGTGGGTCCCGCGTCGTAGATTTACGGCACATGAAAGATCCTCATGTCTCTAGGAGATCTCTGACCAGAATTGAGTAAAAAGTTTCCCGTCCAAGCAGTTTCCAATGCCTCTGGTAGATTGGGGAAGTATCAGGTACCGAGGGCCGACCTCGTTGGCTGAACGGGGCTGATAGCACGCACCAGTATCGGTAGGGTATGGCGACTGGTAGAATATCAAAGGAGGACGTACAATAGATCAACAACTGGTCGCGGTGCATGGTGAAACCCACCCCCTCCAATAATAATAAACTCATATAATTCAGCGTCCAATGATAAGTTAGCAATGGGTTCCAAAGGATGTGGCAGTGTTGCCCAGTTTAAGACAATATCCCGGCATTGGTATGGAGCAACTGTGGGAATCTACGATAACCCTAAGTCAGAATGGCCGGTGCCCGGACCGAGATTCGAGACCGTTACCTCTCGCATACAAAGCAGGAGTGCTAACAGATTGTCTGTGAGATCTTGTAGTCCTTGTTACTAAACGTCATGGACTTCATTATTATAAGTAGGAAAGAGATCATTAGAATACTTAGACTTAAATGGGAAGATATTATTAAAATGTTACTTAAATAGCATTGGGTGGTATGGACTGTGTTCATCTGGCTCAGGACGGGGACCAGTTGCGAGCTCTTGTGAACATGGTAATAAACCTCCAGGTTCCATAAAATGTTGAGAAATTATTGAGCAGCTAAGCGACTAGTGGTTTCTCGAGGTCTTAGTGCCATGTGGTTAGTTAAAGGTACCTAGATGTTGGAATTTTAGTCGTAGGCTGTGAAACAGTAGCTGTCTACCTACCTACCTACGGCTCTACAGTCCTTTGTTGGACTGGGGCCCTTTTTCAGTTTCTTAATCCTACACACAGTCATCGGTAAGACTCCTTGGACGACGGCTCAAGCCGTCGCCAGACCCCTACCTGCACACAGAACAACACAACACTGAATAAACGCACACAGACAACCATGTCCTGAGTGGGATTCGAACCCACGATACCAAGCTTTCGAGCTAGCTAAAAGAGTTCATGCTTTAGACCGCGCGGCCCCGTCTTCGGCCAGCGAAACAGTGCATTCCCTGAAAATAAAGAAAAATTATTTGTGGTTTTCCTTTCGTAGTGTTTTGCAAGAACGCACTTTGATGGGGCCCGTGGAACTGCATGCCTCCGTTTCAGTTAATCAAGAGATTTGCGCGAATCGTGCAGCGTTGGGCGACAGAAGTATCGCATAAGAATGTTTCCGTGTAAGCTCCACAGCATCGCGCGTTCTGTCTCAGTTTACAGCTTGCTTTGAGTCAACACGGCTCTGCAAGAGATCCATGCATTTCAATGTTCCACGGTATCACTGTTTATGCTTCTCCAAGGTTCATTCTCCATGAGAGTTTGTGGCGGCTTTGCGAGACATCAGTCCTGTGGCTGTATGGAAACAGCTCCATTTAAATCAGTGGCCCGATATGGCTTTCATGTAAATGGAAATATTTTCGTAACATGCAAACTTGGAAGCATGAGAACTCAGATATACATGATCACACCTCACTTTGCCTTCAGTATAAGCATACCGTCGCCTTGTACTGTGCCTATCGACGCTGATTTTTGTGCAGACGGGTTTGAGACTACTTTGAAATCACCTATTTATGGAGCTGAGCCCTTCTTGAGAAGCCGCCAATTGTGCAGCCACTCAAGAACTTGGCAACATTTTATGGAACAAGAAAATTCATTGCCGTGTTCACCAGAACCCTCCACTGGTCCGTATCCTGAGCCAGATCTATCCAGTTCATCCCATCCCAGGTTACTTTGAACTGTAATTGAAATGCGAATTAGCATAACATAGCTGGTCCTCGCCAGCATAGTCATTCTTGATTTCGGGCCCGGTCGGTACTCATGACATAAATTTGTTCGATGCAAAACCATAGATGTGTTTGGAAATGGGGATTCCTCATCGACGGTGGAGGGGGTTTGTCTTTCTGAACATGCGCCACATTTGTTGCACCGTAAATTCGGACGAGTGCACCTGCACTCACGCAGCGATCAGATGAAAGCATTTGTTCTTTATGGACACCGCACTCGCCCTGTAATTGAGTACAGTGCCTGATATACACAGGACATCTGTCAATGTAGGCTTCTGCAGCAGGTCATGCGTTCATTTATTTTACCAGTTTGAAACGGTATTTAGTCTCCTGAACTATCGTAGGCCTGACCGCCGGAAAGTTTAAGACTGATATACTTAAATGTGACCTAGAACAAAACATACACGTATTTTAACTAATATACCCATTGCTAGGCAACGAATCAGTAAACACATCCCGCTGCAACGAATACGCAACAATAGAGGACATAGAGGTGTGTTTTTTGCATGGTCCGACCGGAGGCTATATAACAATAACTGACGGTTCAGTTGGAAGAGTCCCCCCCCCCGTGTGGAGGCGGAGTCGAATACCTCCACCGTGACCATGCGAGTCATAAGAGGCGACGGAAAGGGAAGTCTCAAATCTGAGACAGTAAAATATGGTCGCAAGTCCCGACTGCACTGACAAGGGCCAGCAGAATATACAGAAGGCAGACCCGTCCTCTCGCCAGAGAGGGCGCCCCACGAAAACAAGACCGTAAATGCCAAACAGTAATAAATATCTGGTCATGAGCCCCAGATGGGGCTCGACACCAAGACTTACTGACTGACTGACTGACCGTCAGTCGCAATGTAACTTGGACTTGGACTTGGATTTGGACTTGGACTTGGACTTGGAGTTGGAGGAGTTACCCAAGTGGAGGCGCGGTCGAATACCTCTATCGTGACCCCGCGAAACGTATGAGGCGACGAAAAGGGAAGTCTCAAATCTGAGACAATAAAATATGGTCGCGAGTCCCTAGGGACTCGGACCAGAGAAAGACTGCACTGGCAAGGGCCAGCAGCATATACAAAAGAGAAGGCGCCTCACAAGAACAAAACCGTAACTGTCAAAGAGTAGTAAATATCTTGTCATGAACCTCAGATGGAGCTCGACACCAAGACTTACTGACTGACTGACTGACTGACCGTCAGTCGCAATGTGACTTTGACTTTGAGTTGGATGTGTAGTGTGGGCAGGAGTCGAGAGTGTCCAGTCGAAGATGGTGATTTGTGAAATGTTGTGACAAGTTGTATAAAGGTCCAATAAATTCGATCATCAGATTCAAAACCCGTTTCATTAATCACTCATACATGTCGTACATGACAATATTATTCAGTTCTCATATCTGCAGTAAGGTGGGCACATAGAAGCAGCAGGACACAGAAATTAAAGAGGATTGATTTCTCTTAAAACAATCCAAAAATCAAAAGGCGATGAGTCGATAGGTAATCATGTGGATTGATTGGAAAATCATTATCATGCAGTCTTATGCAAAGTACATAAAATTATCAGGCACTGAGGAGTCGTTTGTCAGTCCGCGTAATTCAGCCCCATCATTTCTTGACGTATTTCGATTAAATTTAATATTAGTAGCGTACACTGGGAACGCAGTAAAGTATTTGGTTGAGGCACTATGCTACAATCCGGAAGGTCGCCGGATCCATTTCCGATGAGGTCAATGGATTTTGCAGTTTACTTAATCCTTCCAGCCACACTATGGCCCTGGGTTCAGCTCAGCCTCTAACAGAAATGAGTACCAGGAATCTTCCTGGGGGTGTAGAACGGCCAGTGCGTAAAACTGGCAAACTCACCGTCATTTCTGTGCCGATTTTCTAGAAAATGTGGGAGCCTCGACGTCTCATAACCCTATGGGCCCCCACGGCCCCACTTAGTAACCTAAAAAAAAATCTCGCATTATGTGTAGGTTTTCAGAAATGGTATGAATGTTTCATTTGAGTTTGATGTAAAATATTGTTTTTGTTGAATCCACATGAACAGGAATTTAATTCACTCTGCAGTGTTCAGTTTAGCTCCTCTCCCGCTTACATACAATCTCCATTTTAAAATTCCATTTCATGTAAACCAGATGAAACGTACAGTCGGAGAACAGGCAGACATATTATTCTCCACATTGTGGGTCATTTCTATAATTTCGATTCAAATGTAGCATAAACAGTTATCTAAGTACTTTACTAATTACCGAACTAAGTAACCAACAAATGAACTCCATGGAACTTAGCACTTCACTAGAAGCCGCCAGTCGCGCAGCTACTCAAAAGTTTCTAATCCTTTTTATAGAATTTCTGTTTTCAAAAGAGCTTCCACTGGTCCCTCTCCTGAGCTAAACTGATCCTATCGATACCACACCATCCTATTTCTCTCAAATCCACTACAATATTATCCTACCCCCTACATCCAAGAGTTCGTAGTGGTGTCTCTCCTTCAGAATTTTCTCTGAAATTCTCTACTCATTCATCTTCGCATCATTTCGTGCTACATGCCCTAGTCATCTCATCCTCCTTGACTTTTTCAATGGAACTATATTTTTTAAGGATACAAGTTATGAAGGTCCTCATTATGCAGTTTACTCCAACCTTTTCTTGTCTGATGCTTCTTCGCTCCAAATATTTTCCTCAGCACCGTTCTCAGACACTCTCAGTCAATATTATCCCCCTTAATGTCAGAGACCTATTTTCGCACCCATACAAAACTATAGCCATAAAACCATTATCAGAGGACATGTCTTGGTGGCAGGAAGCCAACTGAAAACAATAATTTGTTGAGGTAGCTCAATCGGTACAGGGACGGACTACGGGCTGCACCACCGGAGTTCAATTCCCAGAAAAGGAAAGACTTTTCCCTTTTCCACAGCATCCAATCAGTCTCTGGGGCCCATCCAGCCTCATGTAAAATGGGTACCGAGGTACTTTCCCCTGGGGTAAAGACGAAGGGACGTGAAGCTGACCACTAACGTTCCTCTAGTGCCGAGATCAAGAATGCTGGAGCCATACCTCCACCCCTGACACATCTTCATGGCATAGTGATTAATTAATTGAGCACAGGATAACTTTACCGTTTACTTTATATAATTATATTGATCTTATTCGGGTGTTAGTGTGTAATTATATAGACGATGGAGCTGACAAACATTGGACGCAAAACGTGTTCAATCCGTGTCGGGTCAGGCGATGAAAGTGTTTGGTGTATGGGTAAACGGTATTGGCAGCGGCGGCAAAGCAAACAGTGCTCTCAAATGATTGCATTCAGCTCGAACAGACGTGTGATTCAATTATTTGTTTGTCATTTCACTATCCAGAAATATAAACTGTAATGAAGTTACATGGCAGACGGTATTGGCAATTGACATGTGTGTTTTGGTTGTCAACTGCCTCCCTGACATCTGTCTTTTAAGTTTCGCTTTTTGAGGTGCAGAACCGAGGACAGCTCAGTTGGTATAGCGACGGACTGAACAAGTACTGCTTTTCGATTCCCTGCAGGGGCAGGGAATGCTTCACAACGTCCAGTCTGGCTGTGGGACCTAACCAGGCTCAGAGAAAAGCAGCTGAATTATATTTGGAAGGCGCTTGATTCGAGTCTCAGCCGAGACACCGACTATCCAGAATGAAGCTTTTTATAACTTCCCCCTGTTCCTCTAGGAATATGCTGGGATAGTACCTGGATTTAGGCCACACCTGTACACATCATTCATGAGTCATCCTCCCATTGGACTACGTATAATGTGGCTACTGACATTGTCCTAGAATAGCCCACAAATTTCTCTGAACGCAATCGACCATCCATATCAGTAATCTAACTAACCCCATGGAGCAGAGTCCTTGAGAAGCCGCTAGTCCGTCATTTACTCAAAAATTTTCCAAAGTTCTATGGAATCCGTAGGTTCATTACCGTGTTCACAAGTGCGCCCCACAAGTTCTCGTACCCTGAATTCGATCAGCCCAGTCTATACCACCCCATCATATCCCTCTATAATTTATTTTATTATTATCACCCAACCTACGTATAGGTCTTCTATATGGTCTCTTTTCTTCTGAATTTCCCACTGAAGTTCTGTATATAACATAACCATTACAATTGTACGAGCAATGTGATGCATGTTCCCATGTTAGGACAGTAGTTTGTCTTTGCTTAATGTAATGCCTCAGAGAACATGGAAGCCTACAAAATGGCGTCACCGAACCAATTTCTAAGCTTCTTATGAAAGTTTGCTGAAAATTAAAGCCCGTCACGGACGAATTACTTTAGTAGAAGTTTACTTTAATTTGGAACACAAGCTCACTGGATATATTAAAAACGTCTTTCCAAATGCCAACGTAAAGTCTGGCCCATCATGTACGCATTATCCCCGTTCATTCTGACGCACGTGTAAGAAAATGAAAGAGTTTCGGTATATCTCGTCTTTTGTTTTTAGCTGAACATTTCTTGCTTAGGGGCATGCGGTAGTATTATTAGTTGAGGAACTATGCTACAAGCAGGAAGGTCGTGGGTTCGATTCCCAATGAGGTCACTGGATTTTTCAATTGACCTAATCCTTCCAGCCGCATTTGGCCCTGGGGTCGACTCAGCCTCTAACAGAAGTGAGTACCAGGAATCTTTTCTGTGGGAGGGGGGGAACGGGAAGGGAGCGCGCAAGGCTGTCAACCTCACAGCCATCTGTGAGCGGATTTTCTAGGAAATGTGGGAGCCTCTACGTCTCAAACCCTATAGGCCTCCACTGCCTGTTACAGGGATACCTTTACCTTTTATTTCTTTCTTAAAATTCTATAACCTATTTAATATTATGGAGACAGCGATGTATCTTGAATGTCTTGTATGTCTTTTATATCTTTGCTTATTAATTTTTCCTTCATATTTTTTTCCATTGCATCCGTCAAAAATGCACCGCCTCTGTGGTATAGTGGTCAAAGTTCCTGGTTAAAGATCCAGAGGTCCGGGTTCGATTCCTGGCGCTACCAAATTTTCTGAGCAGTAGTGGGTCTGGAACGGAGTCCACTCAGCCTCGTGAGGATAAT
>NW_019721759.1:226460-248296 GCF_002891405.2 Cryptotermes secundus
GTCTAGAAAACCGAGATTAACAGGTGTGGGGATTCGTTGCGCTGACCACGCGACACCCTATATCCGCTAAAGTTGGCACTAACTTCGCCGACAAGCGGCGGTCGCTCGGTCGCTCGGTATAGTTCGCTTGCGGGCGACAGGCCACGGAGTTTTTTTATCCATCAAAAATTACCTGTTACTGTTTGCTTGTTCGTTAGAGTGGAAAATTAATCTGCTTTTCTTGTGAATTAGTGGAATATACCGAACGTAAACATCCTGTGAATGAGGTGTGTAATTTTTCCCCTTGGCACTACAGCCCCAGTGAGCCTAGGCCTACCTCCATTAACTTCTCCGTTCACTTCGGGTTTTCTAGATCTTACACAATCGGTAGGACTCTTTGGGAGGGTGATCAGCTCGTCGGAAGGCCTATACATGTACACAAACACAGAAAAACGCACACACAAACTAAACATCCATGCCCTGAGTGAGATTCGAACCCACGATCCCGGTCTCCAAGCAAGCGAAGACGGTGCATGCCTTAGACCGCTCGGCTACCGTGACCGGCAGCGTATAAGAATAATATATAAGAATTCAGTTTGTACCTCACAGGAAACAGATCCGAACCCAGGATCCCGGCTTCCGAGCGAGCGAAGACAGTTCATGCCTTAGACCGCTCGGCTACCTTGACCGGCAGAGAGGAGAATTAATCTGCTTTTCTTGTGAATTGTTGGAATATACCGAACCTAAACATCTGTGAATGAGGAGTGTAATTAGTATATTGAATAGGAACCCTGACAGGAGGAACACAGCTGCATTCTAAACACCCCAGACATGCCTCCAGACACAGTGTAATCCGTTGGTTACTTCAAACAGCAAAGAACACCTCTACAGAGCACTCGCGTCCATATTGTTAACATCCCAGTGTTTCAGCTCACTGAAAGACGTTCGTGGATTGTCGCTCTGCTAAGCAATTACTCACTGCGCGCTGGAAAATCAAGGTTCATTTCTAGTCACTGACTGAACCGTACTAAAATTTATACCAGCTCTGGGGACCAGTGGAGGCTGGGAAATGTTTAAACAGGACCGAAGCAACCGGAATTGAAAGGGTTTATCTAGCAAGTTGCCTCAATCATATCTGCACTGACTTACCTAATTAAGCACCACGCCATGAAGGCGTATGGTGGAGTGGATGTATGGATCCAAATTTTCTTGACCTCGGCACTAGTTGGAGGGTAGTGGTCAGCTTCACGCCCAGGCCTCTTTACCCCAGGGGAAAGAGCCCCCTGTACCCATTACATAGGAGAGGCTGGGTGAGCCCCAGAACCGGTCTGGACGACGTGGAGAAGAGAAAATTTTTGACCCTACTGGAACTCGAACTCCGACCCTTCGATCCTGCAGCCCGTAGCCAGTAGCTCTACCGACTGAGCTATCTGTTTTTCCAGTCGACTGAGGTAGAGATTTTACTGGTTTCTCACCGTATTTGCCGTGCGTAAGTCAGACTAGCCTCGCCTGTAGACCTATATCCATTCGGCGGTTGACGTTTTGATCGCTGTTTTGAAATTGCACTTTTTATGTTGGTTATAATCGCAATTATCAAGTTTGTTCTGCAGCTGCTCTTAATAATCTGATGTTGCGATTAGTAGACCAGTTCGTTTCTTCGAGGCAAATCGTGTAATTTCAAACGGGGTCGAATTACATACTTGTTATTAAATTTCCGTTTTCCCTAGAGCCTGTCTGTTCTGGTCGCTCCACCTTGTTTTTGGCACCGAATTGACTAGGTGAAATCTCTTTGTCCCACTAACTATACGGAGCTGAGTTCTCTAGAAGCCGCCCGTCGCTCAGCTGCTCAAGAATTTTCTAACGTTTTGTGGAATCTGAAGGTTCGTTACAGTTTTCACAAAAGCCCTGCACTAAGCCTTTTTGTCAGCCAGACATATCCGTTCCATATTTTTTCCCCCCCTTGGCACTACAGCCCCAGTGGGCCTAGGCCTATCTCCATGAACTTCTCCGTTCACTTCGGTTTTTCTAGATCTTACACATTCAGTAGGACTCCTTGGGCGGGTGATCAGCTCGTCGCAAGGCCTCTACCTGTACACAAACACAGAAAAACGCACACACACAAACTAAACATCCATGCCCTGAGTGGGATTCGAACCCATGATCCCGGTTTCAAAGCGAGCGAAGACAGTACATGCCTTAGACCGCTCGGCTACCGTGACCGGCCCTTTCTATATTACCCCCTCAAATTTCTCTAAGGTTCATCTTAATATTATCCTCCAATCTTTGTCTAGACATTTCTAGTGGTCTCTTTTGTTCGGGCTCTCCCAACGAGATTCTGCGCGCATTCCTCTTCGAACACATACATGCTACATGTTTCGCCAATCTCAATGTTCTTGTGATCCTCCATAACTGTATCTGGCATAGATACATTATGTAGCTCCTCAGTATATAATTGTTTCCATCCTACCGTTTCACCCTTCTTCGGTCCAAATGTTCTCCTCAGCGCTCTGTTCTCAAACACCCCTCATTCTATATTCTTTTCTTAATGTTACAGACCAAATTTCACACCCATACAAAGCCACAGGCAAAATTATAATTTTGTATGTTCTAATTTTTACACCTTTAGGCAGCAGATGAGAAGACAAAAGTTATGAACTGAATGGTAGCAAACATTACCTGAATTCAGTCTCCTCTTAATTTCTTCCTGAATCAGGTTTTGATTTCTTACTGTCTTTCCCAAGTTTTTGAAGTGTACCATATTTTCAAAACATCTGTTAGCTATCTATATCTAATGATTTTGCCCTGTGTTCTGGTGAAGAGACAGCATCATATGCTTTGTAAGATTTGAGGCTTTCACGGCGGTGACTATGAAGAAAGCAGTCTTCTGAGATTTGGTACCGTGTATATGTGGTGTTAACCGACGTTTCGGAGGAACGTATCGCCTCCATCATCAGAGGAGAAAGGAAAAAACACAGAAANGCAAGCGAAGAGACCGTGAGAACCGGTACCCTGAAGATGGAGGCGATACGTTCCTCCGAAACGTCGGTTAACACCACATATACACTGTGCCAAATCCCAGAAGACTGCTATGTTCATCATCATATGCTTTATTTTCTCTGTGTTTACTTCTAGATCAACCCCTTACTGACATCTGTCAGAGCTTCTGTTTTTTTTGTGGGTATAATACATTTATAATATCTCGCAGTTGATTTATTATTAGCATAGCTTCGACCCACTAAATAGACGAAGATATGTAGAAAACGGGAAGATATTTATATCCTTTCCAGTCCCATTGAAAGTGATAAGATATTTATAAATATAAATTAATTACAAATGATTTAACCATAAAGGTGTTAATCATATAATTCCTTCTCTACACTGAAGTTTCTGACGAGACGCTGAAATTGTGTCATAGTGTTATCAGATATCCAGACGGTAAAATATATCATAAAACCAGCCTTAAGACGTTTCACGTAACAACTCTTCGCACGTACCGCTGTGAGAACCTGAAACCTTACAATTAAAAATTGGTTTCACGGAACGGAACTTAAGTTTATTGAATTCTTCTGTGAGTAATGTATCCTTGTATAAAAACATTGGAGAACTGTTTCATCCTGCCGACATGATTGTCACGTGACGAAGTGGGACGCAACACATTGTCGCCACTGCATTTCTCTGCGCATCGCTGCCATATTGAGAAGTGTACACAAGATGGTGCTGGAACTTGATTTATTTTGCTCATGAAGATATAACTTGCAGTTACTTTGTGAACATTTTACACCGTGTACATGATTGCTTTATATGACCGAAACAATCGTGTATCCTTAAATGGTTTGGCTTGTTTAGAGAGCATTACGTTGCAGCGATCCATTGCTTCAAGTGACAACCCTGTGCTCACTCATTTCCTGACCCATATAAGGGAAAGCCGCCAAATAGCGTCTACCTTTTTGTTTTTCTTTCATAACCAAAAGACTGGAGAATACAAAAAGAATGTTAAACATTTGAAAATCGTTGTAAATTTATTTTAATTGGGAAAAATAACATAATTTTCAGTATTATGAAGGCTTATGTGATAATCTTTTTTAAAAAAATAAAAATATATTTAGGATATATTAGGAACTAGTTGTCCAAATACAGCCTACATATGTTTTCAAGGCTTCTTTCTTCCAAGCTGCGATTATTTTAATCGTCATCTGCTCAGTAGCGGGGGAAAGCTGACATCTGATGAAAGCAGAATTACATGTAAAATAAGAGAACATCTGCTTCATATGTATCTCCTATGGCATTTCCCGTGCCGCTTTATTTGGCTCTTCAAACACTTCACGATTCTTACTGAAATTTAAACAGACTCATAATGGCTTCTTAGAGACTAAAAAAAGTAAAGGCTTCCTTGTATTAGTCCATAGAGGTCCATAGGCCCATGAGACGTCGAGGCTCCCACAGTTTCTATACAATTATCTCACAGATGTCGGTGAAGTTGTCAGTTCTGTATTTCAGCATCCTCTTGCACAACTTCATTAAACGTCTATGTATTTAGTCCACCAATAATGCAACAATCGTTAAAATTTGGCGTTGAATGGCGAATATGTTAACGATTGTTGCATTATTGGTGGACTAAATACATAGACGTTTAATGAAGTTGTCAGCTTTACGCTCCGGCCTCCCTTTGCCCCCAGGAAGATTCCTGGTACTCATTTCTGTTAGAGGTTGAGTCGAACCCAGGGCCATAGTGCGGCTGGAAGGATTAGGTCAATTGAAGAAATCCAATGACCTCATCGGGAATGGAACCCGAGACCTTCCAGCTTATAGCATAGTGCTTCAACCAACTACGCTACCGCGTGCCCCCTTTTTAGAGACCGACTTACGGGGAACCCAGTAGAGTGTACAGACGAGACCGTGAGAAAATGGGCGCCTGCAGCACCTCCCATCTTCTGTGTGCCAGTTTTGTGTTGGGCATTATCCACTATTGTGGCCAGTTGTAAAGGGTTGTGATGATGGTATCGGCCTATTACGATTTCTGGGATTCTGGACTTTATCAACTGTTTGGTTTAGGCCGAAAACACAAACAGATTCATGTTCCGAAACGTAAACAGAAACAGCTTACCTTACCGTGGATAGAGTGACACAAGTATTGTTAGAAAGGCACGTGTAATGTACAAGTAATATCATATATCAGTATAATGAATTCACTGAAGATGGGAGAAGAGCTAACGATCGAAATGTGGTATATTATTTGATATATACCACATTTCGACCGTTAGCTCTTCTACCATCTTCAGTGAATTCATTATACTGATATATGATATTACTTGTAGTTGCGTCCTTTTGTACAGGAACCCATGATGCAATGGCTGCTTCCCAGCCTCTCACTCGAAATGTTCTGTAGTAGGTTCAAACAGCACTCTCCAAGGTCAAATTAAAAATGTAATAACAGATATGTGAATATAGTACTGTCACGTATTGCGGGCACTTCATAAATCTCTCCCATCAGTCTGTCTCTATTAGTATCCCCCTATCGTTGCTAAGCAACAGTTCAGTGAACACGTTCACACGGCAACGAATACACGCAACAATAGACAAATTGTCTGACTCATTTTCTATTCGGTCAGTGTTGTATCAGGAGAGTCTGTGAGTGTATCTGTGTATCCCCCTATCGTTGCCAGGTAACGACTCCGTAAACACGTTCCCGCGGCAACGGAAAATTTTGGCGTTGTATTAAAGGAAAGTAGGCGATTAGTTGTTCTCAAAGCGGCTTGGTAGCCTGCTTTCCTTATTACAGAAAGTACAATGTTATGCCACCAGTTATTCCGTGGTGACAGGAGGCGTGGAGGTATCCCTGCTGTCACTTTTTGTACTGCGGTCACAGGGGGTGGGCTAAGGCAACGACTAAGTTACTTCCTCATCGTTGCTTCATTGGCTAGGGGCTCACTGTTCACCGGGCTTGGCTGGAGGGCGCAGGTGAGAAATGTGGTAAGGGAGGAATCACAACAGAAACCCACATCCTCACCCTATGCTACCCTATGTTAGTATAAACACAATCAATATACAATTATATACATTTTGGTACTATCACAATGAAAGAGCCGACTGGTGTCGGGTTACACATTACCCTTGGCTACCTCTGTATCATTCAGTTGGATCACTCTTACGCCCTGTACACTTTTGTAACGTTCCTAACTCAAGTCCCATTGGAGGAGTTACACTTTAATAATATTACAATTATTATTCATGGCGATAAGAGTAGTTCCACTTACTTGTTGAGTCTGCAGACGGATGGCGTTGCCGGGTGTCGAGTCGGTGCCCATTCTGACATGGCCTCCGACCGCAATTGGCCAAAATTACTGTTATAATAATCCCCATAATAATTTGGTCTCTGGGTTATATACCTTTATTTATGCTAACTCATTATTTTCCCGGGGGTTGCAGTTCCGCCTCCAATGACGTCTTATCCCAAGGTGGGTGTTCTCGTTGGCTGGGATGTTAAGGGGACACACCCCCTTCTACTGCTAGACCATTTGGCTAACACCTTTACCTGCAAACGTCCCCCCCATCTTGCTCAAGTGTAGCTTCTGCAAAGTTAGCATTTCGAGGTACCTTCAATGTCATTCTGCTGACTGGACATTCCCGCGTGGCAAGCCAATGTCCGTCTAAGTACATACGCAGAAATTCCTTTAAGTTGTTTAACCCTTCTTATATCCGCTTTCGTACATCTTACAAATATTTCCCCAAGACTAAATCTATTCCAACCAACATTTTCCCCTAAAATACAAAAAGTTAATACCCTGTTAACATATTACCGGGGGTTGGCCTTCACTCCACAACATACAAATAGGCTTAAGAGATGATCTTGCTTTTTCCTTATAGTTAATTTAGATGTATTTTCAGTATCAAGACTATATAGCGTAGGAGGATAGATCGGGAAGGACTTGCAAGGTAGGAGTGGTAGCCCAGTCGAGGTACTATCGTAGCACATGCATGGAGAGACTTGCGAAGACCACTGAAAACCTTATTCAGGATAGCCGCTGTCGCTGGCAGTGTTCGATCCGAGCGCCGCACGAATACTTCTAGAGCCCTGTCTTTATTTGAACCTGTTCGGGCGGACTGAAGGTGCGAGATGCGCAAAACACTGGCGGGTTAATATTCGGACACTTTTCGATGGTCCCGTCCCTTCTGTATGTTCATGGAAGCTTTGTGTTCGCCCATGCGTCTCCCCTACAGAGCAACATGGATGCCACGGTAAGCCGGAAGCGATCCGCAGCGCGTGGTTTAACTTTGTATGCTATTCTAAGGATCTGGTATTGCGTCTAAAGAAAATATTGCACTTCATAAGCAAGTCAATTGTAGGCATTACAAGACTATCGTGAGCAAATTTCAACTCACGCCGTGCCATAACCCTGCCTGTTAGTAGCTGGGTTCCCACCGCGACGGTCCGGGTTCGAGCCCAGATCAAGTCGTGTGGCACCGGGGCAGGTATTCTCGGAGTACTTCTGTTTCCTCTGTCAATTCTCATTACAGCCACTGCTCCACATTCATCATCTAACATCCGCAGCTGGTACTGTAGGCCAGTTAGTGGCCGACGTTAGCGTAGTTGGTTGAGGCACTATGCTACAAGTAGGAAGGTCGCGGGTTCTGTTACGGATGAAGTGGATTTTCTCAATTGACGTAATCCTTCCAGCCTCACTATGACTCTGGGGTAGACTCAGCCTCTAACAGAAATGAGTACCAGGAATATTCCTGGGTGTAAAGGGCGGCCGGCGCGTAAGGCTGACAGCCTCACCGCCATCTGTGAGCCGATTGTCTAGAGAAAGTGTGGGAGCCTCAACATCTCACAACCCCATGGGCCTTAAAGTCCTGTTACAGGAATAGCTTTACATTTTTCTTACTGTTATAAATTAAAAATGACCGTGATAGAAGTTATTTTAACGCTTCTAAGCTGTGTTTTTTTTACACTGAAGAGCTAAAAGAATATGTGAAACTGTTAAGGTTACATCAAGAATCTGTTTCGAAGTTAAGTTCTGGAAAACCTGTACATGGCTCAATAGCCTTCTCGATGAAATGTAGCGTAAGAGGAAATTATATTAAAATTTGTATTGTAAGTGCAGACGAATGCATTTCTTGGTCTTATTCTGTCTGCAGTCTCCAATTCAATTTGATAGAACTGTAGAATCCCAACACAAAGGTACTGCTATAAATTGTGGATTACAATAGGAGAGAAAATAAATTCTACTTGCATTAATGTTTTCCGCTGGCGACGATTTTCGTGGGGAATAGAACAGTAAATTGAAAATAAAATGTTAAAGGTTAGGATCTAGGCCACTGTGAAATAATAAAGGGAGAACTCCCGTCCATATCTTGGCCTTTAACTCTTATCCTGTCCAACTGCGATGGGCAAAATATTCTTGTCAGCCTCACAATCTCCAGTCACTTGTTTGGAGGGTTTTTTTTATTGCTAGTGGGGTGGCCTATTGTAGCAGCCCCAGATGAGGTGAGGGTGATTGTGGAGCAATTGGTGGAATGAAGATTGGCAGGGAGACCGAAGTACTCGGAGAAAACCTGCCCCAGCGCCACTTTGTCCACCACAAATCCCACTTGACCAGACCTTGGATCGAACCCGGGCCGCCGCGGTGGGAAGCCATGGACTAACCGCTTGAGCTATGGCGCGGCCCTACTTGGAGGGTTGCTTAAAGTGGCAATAGTCACTCACCTCTTTATAATACTGTGCGCCTTGTATGAAACCCAGAATTTCATAACCGTATTCACAAAAACCCGCCACTTTTCTTGTCCTGAGGCACATGGATCCAGTCCAAAACTTCACACTCGATTTCTTTGCATCCATATTAATATTATCTTCCCATATGAGCTTATTTCTTCAAAGTGATCTCTCTTTTATAAAGTTATTCCCAACAAATAACGCTTTCTACGCGTACATCATCTCCGCCATACGTGCTACATACTCTGCCTCTCTCACTCCCTGACGTAAACCTAATAATATTTAATGAATGATACAAATCATGAAGCTCCTCGACATGCTGTTTTCTCCATTCTCCTATTATGTTTTCCTTCATTGGTCCAAATTTATCTTCAGTACCCACCCACCCTCTTATCCGATGGTTACCAGGGGGGATTTACCCGGAGGTAAAACTGACGACTTACCTCAGTCCAGCGGAGAGGTAAAGAAAGTTAGAGATATACATCCACTTCCCCTTATGCTTTCGTGGTATAGTCCGTATCTAATTAGATATCGAAACTAATTTACCTTATGCTGTATTCTCAAAGGCCAATCTCAGTGGACGCGCGGTCTGAGGCATGAAGCGTCAAAGCCCGCTTGAACGCTGGGATAGTTGGTTCGAATCCCACTCAAGGCATAGATGTCTGTATATTCTGTTTGTGTTAGGTAGCGGCTTTGCGACGGGCTGATCTTCCGTCCAAGGAGTCCTACCGACTCTCTTAGTTTAAGAAACTGAAATGAAACGAAGCGTTTCACGAATGTCGTATGCCTCAGGTGGGAGTAACAGGAATAAATAAAAAAATAATAATAATAATAATAATAACAATAATAATAATAATCCTAGACATCCCGTATGTTCTTTCCTTAAGGCAGAAGACCAAGTTTCACAATCGTAAGATGTTAGATACTAATAATAACTAAACACTGTGGTAGAATTTGTCTGCTGTTGGACCCCATCTCGAGTTAGATTCGTCCATGTCATTCTAAAGTTATCCTCCCATCTCCTTCTCTGTCTTCCAAGTGGCTGTTTTCCAGAAGGTTAGCTAATTACTTGGAGCAGAGGATTTCTTGAGAAACTAATTATCTCTCGGCTGCTTAAAGAGTTCTCAGACTTGTAGGCTCATTACCGGCTTCTCGAGAGGCTGCCACCAGACTTAAACACAGCGAATCCCTCCCGGCCCACCTCAGGCCTACACTTCGCTTCCGTGACAGTGCTCAGGGGTCGCAGTACGTCCTCATCGGTCCCACTCCCAGCACTTGGTTTTCAGACAGTTGAAACTCGAGTTCTTCCCTCTAAGCAAAAGACAAGGCTTTTATTATGTGAACAGGGACAGGTCAGTCGGTATAGCGACTGGATACGAGCTGGACGACCGAGGGGTCGGACTTCGAGTCCAAGTAGGGTCAATTCTCTCTTCTCCATGTAGCCCAGATTGGCTCTGGACCCCACCCAGTCTCCTATCCAATGGGTACTAGGGGCTCTTTCCCTCTGGGTGAAGCAGCAGGGGTGTGAAGCTGACCACTCAACTCCAACTAGTGCCGAGGTCAAGAAACTTCGGTTTACTAGATCTTAGACATACGGTAGGACTTCTTGGGCGGGTGATCAGCTCGTCTCAAGGCCTCAACCTCTACACAAAACACAGAAAAACGCACACAAACATCCATGCCCTGAGTGGGATTCGAACCCACGATCCCGGGTTCCGAGCAAGCGAAGACAGTGCATGCCTTAGATCGCTCGGCTACCGTGACCGGCTACCTTTACTTATTATTAATATTTAGCCGCAAGTGAATTGTATCAATCCCACGCAGGGCATGGATGTTTGTGTGCGTATTTCTGTGTTTGTCTACAGGTAGAGGCCTTGCGACGAGCTGATCACTCGCCTAAGGAGTCCTACCGAATGTGTAAGATTTAGTAAACCGAAGTGAAACGGAGAGTTTCACGGAGGTAGGCCTAGGCCCAAATTGGGGCTGTAGCGCCACAGAAAAAAAAATGTGAATTGTATCAGACTACAGGCTTTTAGGGTTATGAGACGTCGAGGCTGTCGCATTTTCTAGACAATCGGCTCACAGATGGCGGTAAGGTTGTCAGCATTACACGCCTGCCGCCCTTTACTCCCCAGGAAGATTTCTGGTACTCATTTCTGTTAGAGGCCACTGTGTTTGACAATTATTTCTTAACATCAGCATTCTGGTTAATTTGGTTTGTATGTAGTTAACGTATTTATTACATTCAGTATTAATATAAAATTACAGTGATGGGCCTTTGATGTTAATGGCGCTGATCCTTTGTGTTGTCCTGCCCAGTATTTCGTTATTTCTTCGGATGATGCTGATCACCATAGAACGTACGTTGGAACTTACATTATACAATTAAGTTCGGGTTGCGCTCATTGTATACATAATTTTTACCTACGAGACTGCAGTTTCCATTACGCTAGCAATTTCTCGAAAAAAAAAATGACGTTGTGCAGCGACTGTATCTGCCTCTATCCTGTCAGTAACTTACAGATCAGAACAGTGGATAGACTTCCGGCGCTCTATTTCAGGGGAGGCTGCTGATTCCGGCATACTTTATGCGCAGACATGGCAGCTGAAAACGAATTTTGTGACTGAACACAATTTCAGCGGGGGCACGCGGTAGCGTAGTTCCTTGAGGCACTATGCTACATGTCGGAAGGTCGCGGGTTCAAGTCCCGATTAGGTTACTGGAATTTTTCAATTGACCTAATCCTTCCAGCCTCACTATGACTTTGCGGTCGACTCAGCCTCTAACGGAAATGAGTACCAGGAATTAATTAAATAATTTTCCTTGAGGGTAAAGCGCGACCAGCGCGTAAGGCTGACAATTTCATCGCCATTTTTGAATCAACTGTCTAGAAGATAGAAGATGTGGGAGCCTCGACGTCTCACAACGCTGTGGACCTTCACGGCCTGTTAGAAGGATAACTCTATATTTTTACCATTCTAACATATTACTTATGTCTGTCTGCAGACAGCGTCCTTGAGGACAGCGCATGTATCATAAATCGCTCACGGCTGTGACGTCATTCCGTCACTGTTTCACAATCAACAGTAAATAGAGAATCAAGATTGTGGTTCTCATCACGGTGATTATGAAGACTAATATTTTCTAGGCTGCCATTCCGTGTAATCTGGTAGAGTTTAAAACCGTTCGTAGCAACTGATTTCCTCCATCCTCAAGGTTACAAAGTAAGCAAGAAAAGTGGGTAAAAGTAAAGTTGTTCTTGTGCTTGATTATTAAGCACCACGTCATGACGGAGTATGTGAGAGTGGAGATATAGTTCCACCGTTCTTGACCTCAGCACTAGATGGTGGTGAGTGTTCAGCTTCACCTCCCCAGTCGCTTTACCCCCCAGGGAAACAACCCCGTTACCCATTGCATAGGAGACTGGCTCTGACTCACAGCCGGTCTAGACGTTATGGATACAAGATTAAACTCATGTGTCTACCGGAATCGAACCGCGATTTCTCGGTCATCCAGCACGTACCCTAGTCGCTATACCGACTGAGAGTCAGAGTCAGAGTTACTTTACGAGTGGCGGTTTACTGCCAATCAGTTCGTCTTGGCGACAAACCCCTTGAGACCCACGACCAGTGATTTTATTTCCCAACCGAACACTCGGCGGTCATAGTCTTTATGTAACATCCTCCCTGTCAAGAAGATGGGTCTGTTATTTACAATTGCTGCTGGACCTCGACAGCGCAGTCATTTTCAGGTCCGACTCCCGCGGAACTCATAACCATACTTTACTCTATCAGACTCGAGACTTCCCCAAGCTCGAGGATCAGATAACTGTATATATATCTCCCAGTAATATAATGGGGTCCGGTTATACCCCCAGGCACTGAGTTTCGTCGCCTCCTACGACTCGCAGGGCTCCGGTGGAGGTATTCTACCCCGCCTCGTCACGGGTAAATACAGACTGAGCTATCTGGTCAGTGAAACAGTATGGGTTACAGGATACAAGGGACTCTACATACTCGTAAGTTATGGCCGCGCCATAGCTCAAGCGGTTAGTCGCCGGCTTCACACCGCGGCGGCCCGGGTTCGATCCCGGGTCTGGTCAAGTGGGATTTGTGGTGGACAAAGTGGCGCTGGGGTAGGTTTTCTCCGAGTACTTCGGTTTCCCCTGCCAATCTTCATTCCACTAACTGCTCCACAATCACCCTCACCTATCATCTGGGGCTGGTACAATAGGCCAGAAGTGGCCACAGTGCAAGGGACTCAGTCCCACCTACTAGCAATAATAAAAAAAAATACTCTTAGGTTAAGATACTGCCGTTCGTTCTTGTTGGTGATGGGGGTTGAACAGAAGTGGTCGCGTTTTATGGGCCTATGTGCCCCTCTCCTTATTCATTATTCATTCATTTATTCATTCGGGTAAATTGTTGCAGGTACTCGCCAGCGCATTCATTCTTGATTCCGAATGCTATGAGACTCATGATCATACACGCATTTTACTATCTCATGACTCAATTTCCTGAAGTAATGTCAGTCACCAAGAACATACTTCACCTGGTTTCCTTATTTTGAAGAAATAAAACTAGGTTTTGCGATCGCAGTGTTGTCTGTGTATCCCCCCCCCCCGTTAATTTTTGAATGCCTGAACCAGTCTTTATGAAACTTGGTATGTACAGTATATCATGCCACCTGACGCAATCTCAACGACGATCTTGATAAATCCCTTCCATCATCCTACTTGTGTGTATCTGTATAACTTTGTCGTTGCTAGGCAACGGCTCCATATAAACGTTACCTCGGCTACGAATACGCACGCAAAAATAGAACAATTGTAGGAGGCGTCTATTTCGATGCTTTCTGTGGCATATCAGAGGAAAATAGGCGATTAATTCTTCCCAGAATTTCTTGTTTTAGCTGCAGTACAGACGAGTGTATGTGCAGGAATATGGCTGTAGTTTTCTTTTCAAGATCTGTGCAACGTTACAGATTATTACTTGCGATGTGTACAACATCCTCATTGACGTGTCACGTGACGATGGCTACTCAATCCGGGAATTGTTATGCAGCAATCTGTCTCGTCAGTGACGACGGGTCCTGGTGGCTCGCTTTGTCGTTGCTTTGAAGAGATGAAACTGCCATCTATCGGACGCTGGTTGTTTTGCCTCGCATTTATCTGTTCCAGTGTTTCGCGCTGAAGAGAACTACGTTAATACACGGATAGGAGCCGACAGCAGTGTTGGGGTGCTGTGTAATGAGCGCCGTGAAGCTGAGATAGTGGGTTTCTTGCTTGAGAATCGAAATTCGAGCCTCGTTAAGGGTTAATGAACTAACATTACTCTGTGGAGCGGAGCCCGTCGCAAGAATCCGTCACTTAGTCAGGAAATCCGTCGCTCCTTGAGGAACACGGAAGTTCATCTCCGTGTTTGCAAGATCCTGCAACTATACCCCGTTCTGAGCCAGATGAATCCAGATCCTACTCACATTGTGTTGTTTTTAAGGTCCATTTTAATATCTTCCTGTCATCTGAGGATGTATTTGACAGACGGCCCTATCGCGTTATCCTTCTCTTTGGAAGTATTGTATTCATTTATTTTATTTATTTAACTTTATTTCACTGCGCTGTCAAAAGCTCATATAGTACAGGGTGTTCCAGAAGGAGAGATAAATATTCTTGGATGTCATAGTATCGGTCGTACTGAGCCAAAATTTTGTATATATATACATGTATCTTATTTCGAACGGTTTCCGAGATAGAGCTATTTCACTGTACAGTTCCAAAATTATTTATAAGAAAGATATATTACGTTTTGCTTCTAATACCGGTATTTATTGTTCAAGTGACAAAGTTGGTACAGTTTACCTGGTATAATACATTTTCGAGAATTCCACCGTCAGCATCGAGGCACTTTGCAACTCGTGTGAGGACATGGCGTGTTGCTCGTCTGTACAGTGTGCAGTGAAATAGCTCTATCTCGGAAACCGTTGGGAATAGGACATGTGTACACATATATATTTTTTCTTACAATGACAGATACTATAACCTCCCAGAATATTGACTTGGACATTCTGTATAGGGCCGAATGATTTGTTAGTTAACGAATGATAAATTTGAAAAGATGTGTGGGCGTAGGCTTAATTTGAGGTATGAGATAGAATTTACGAAAGCCTGAACTTTGGGCCGAGAGTTGGACCCGCGACCTCCAGAATACGAAGCAGGTCTTGATGTCAGTACAGAACAATGCGGAGACTGAAATTTTCAGCCGAAATATTCATCCAATTTACCAGTGACATCAGAAATACAACTATGTTTGTTTACATGTATATAAAAGTCTTGAGGTCTTCACAGCAGTGATTTGTCGGGTTATTGTCTTTTTGATTGCGACGGCCGTGCAGTGTTCTTTGGAGGATACTGATATCTTAGTGGAATATGTTTCACCTCTGAAGACACAGACAGAAATTTCTTCCGAAACGTCTGTGCCTGCCTTGTACGCAGCGCAGTTTGTTTGTTACTACTACTAATGGCTCTGCAGCCCTTTGTTCGATCTTCGCCGCTTTTTTAGGTTTTACATCTTTGTACACAGTCTGTAGGTCTCCTTGAGCGAGTTATCAGTCAGTCGCAAGGCCTCTACCTACACACAGGACAGCACAAACACACACAGACATCCATGTGTCGAGTGGCATTCGAACCCACGATCCCAGCTTTCGAGTGGGTGAAGACAGTTCATGCCTTACACCGCGCGGGCACTGTGATGAGCGCTACGTTTAATACCTGTGTGTTTGAATAGATTTTGCACCGTATAATAATTTTATCCACTTCACGTGAACGGAATTGACTGCCACTTGTAATGCCGAATCCAGTTTGCTGTTAGTGGAGAGAATGTGATTCAGTTGTCCGGAATTCACTGCCTCCCCTGTTCAGGCAAAACATCTCTTTCTGCACTGAATGACATTAATTAGATATGCCCTCCTAACTGTGCAGAATACCAATTAGCATGCAGGAGCCAGAAACGGTAATGAATCCCTGCACTGTCAACATTATGAAGTTTGTTCCTGAATTAAAATATTTGTACAATAAGAAAATGTTAGCGTGTCTCCTTATCGCTCTTCGTCCCGTGTTCTAACCAATGAAACTTCGCGTTACTGGATGAGTAGGACATTTTCAGTTTATAGTTCGCACTTTTATTTCTTTCATTCTTTCTTCCTATGATCTCTTCTTTTCTTACTTTTTGCTGTTTACTTTACAATTTTTACTCGTTGCACCCTGTGGTGTATCATTCTAAATAAGCACAAAGAGATGCACCTGATGATGACCCAATAAGGGTCGAAACACTTCGTGATAACATTTTAATGTATTTTTACATGAATTGTTGTGTCGGCGGATATAAACATACTCATTTTATTTTACAACATTCACAGAATCTTAGAATACATTCTTACGCTTGTATCTGAGCCCTTCTTGAGGAGCCGCCAATTCTGCAGCTACTCAAGAAATTCCCAGCATTTAATGGGGCCCGAAGGTTCATTACCGTGTTCACAAGAGCCCTCCACTGGTCCATACCCTGAGTCAGATCAATTCAATCCATACCATCCCATCCTATCCCTCTAAGATCCATTTTAATATTGTCCACCCAGCTATGCCTTGGTCTTCCCAGTGGTCTGTTTCCTTCTGGCTTTCCCACCAATATCCTATATTCATGCCTCTTCGCCCCCCTTCGTGCTACATGCCCTGCCCACCTCATCCTCCTTGACTTGACTTGGAGAAGGGTACAAGTTATGAAGATCTTCATCATGCAGTTTTCTCCAACCCCCTGTCACTTCCGAATCTCAGATTATATAATATTAAACGGTTGGATGACTGGTGAATAATGAATCGGAAAGGATTTGGAAAGAAGTTGACATAGCCCAATCAGGTACTGTCCTAACATTTGTCTTTAGTTACTGAGTAAGTGACTTGGCGAAGGATAAACTTATGGGGCTCTGTTATTTCATAAGGGCCTTACCTATCAGCATTACTGAAACGCTTCAAAATTAGTATCAAAAGTGGTTTCGAGTTGTCACACGTTTCAGTGATGATTTTGAGACTTCTTAACTTCATAATATTTTTTTCTGAATACGTAATGTTCGTAGGAAAAGATAGAATTTCTTTGAGGTAAGTCTGATTAGACTATTAGACACGAAAACTCTGTTTCAGGTAAGCTCCTGGGTTAGCGTTGCCCTGGTATGTAATCTGTTGTTGATATTCAGCTGCGTTATCACGATGGAAAGTCGTCTGTTAGCTAAGCGTTAGTACAAACATTTAAACACGTCTGTTACGTGCACAGAAACAGACTAACCGATCAGATCTGCTGTGTTTCATGCTGTAGGGCCCCTTTTCCTGTGTCCCTTCTTGCATGTTTGTTCTAGCTCAGTTTTGTTAGTTTCTCTAAAGAATTGAATCAGTGAACCTGTGTCCAGCCATCCGCAGTGATTCTGATATTGACTTAAATAATATAGACACTGAACAATTTACGTGGAATTCCAGATTGAAGCTAATAGTTACGCGTCTGCTTTTTACATAACCATCTGGTCAACGTGACAAATAATTTGATGGAAGAATATGATTGTAAAGAATGCCGTATAGATCTTGTGTAAACCGACGTTTCGGAGGAACGTATTGCCTCCATCCTCAGGTTAGAAAAATCTGCGAGCGAGAAACCAACGTGACCAGGTGGCTGCGGATTTTTCTAACGTGAAGACGGAGTCGAGGCGTTCTTCTGAAACGTCGGTTTACACAAAATCTACAGTGTGCCACATCCCAGAAGACGCCATTCTTTCTAGCGACCGCCTTGTAAACCTCAAATCTTACATGACTGTGTGCTGCATACTATCTGGGGGCATGAATAACACGCGCGACTTTTCGGAAAATGGGCCTCTTTCTATCATCAGGTTAAAGTGTGAGAGAGAGAGGGCCTATTAGAAAGAACACGTTTTTGTAATTAGTTCCTTCTAACGGGACCAACTGAATGAGGTCCTCTCCGACACATGACAACGGAAATTGATCCCAATTCCCAAAAGACCCTTATGTCAAATGCAGTGGAGAATGGGCAATATCCAGAATAGTTTACTGAATGGAATATTTTCACAAGCCTTTAGACAATCTATAATTTCTTATAATATTGTCCGCTAAGCATATAGATAATAAGGCGTGGAGGAGCCTATGCGTCTCAGGATACCTCAGCCGGCATAGCGGCGAGCTATGGAATCGACGCCCGGGGTTCGATACCCTACCTGGGCAATAGATTTATCTCTACTCTGTAGCATCTAGACCGGCTCTTGGACCAACCCAGCCTCCTACCCAATGGGTACCGGCGACAAAGCGGCCAGGACGTGAAGCTGATCACTCACCTCCACCTAGTGCCGAGGTCAGGAATGGTGGAGATATACCTCCATTCCCCCATATATCTTCATGGCATAGTGCTTAATTAATTAATCATGGGGACAACTTTGCCTTATCAACTTAGACCATGTGAACGTCTTGAACTGTTTTAAGAAGTGTTTTCTTCAACAGCTGCGCAAGGTATCTAGCAAAAGGTGTGTACACACACCAAAAATGCAGATAACATAGTGATGGATACTGCAAAATGGCACCTTTCAGACTATCAAATGGATATATTCCTTTGATTAAAAGAACGTTCTGCATTATGAAGCTTTATCCATATTCAGAATGTCATGTGAATTAGTGATTTAAATGCAGTGTGGTTCTAATGCACAGAACTAACCTGAAGGCACAAGACACTAACTCTACTGTGACGCCAGTGAAATCAACACCGATTCATTCCGAATAATAAATCTGACATCTTGATTATAAGTAAAACATAACAAACATAATTTATAGAATGTAAGATTTGAGGCTTTCACGGCGGTGACTATGAAGAAAGCAGAATAACATTTATGGGAACATAACTGAAATCATAAAGAGAATATATAAGTAAACATTCAGATTTACAGTTTATAAGCCGAAACACGTGGGGACACCAGTGAGTGAAGACTGTGTCAGTGACCTCTTTCCTTCTGGAGTTCTGTGTCTCTCCGGATCTGCACGTACATGTATCGCATTCATCGGAAAACGCGCTATAGAAATTTCGTCGCCGGGAGAAAACTTGTACTCTCATGAAGAAAGCAGGCTTCTGGGATGTGGCGCCTTGTAGATATTGTGTTGACGTTTCGGAGGAACGTATCGCCTCTATCTTCAGGTTAAAAGAAGAGATCTGTTGCACCTGCTGACGCTCGTTCGCTCACGGATTTCTTCTTTTCTTCTACCCTGAAAATGGAGGCGATACATTCCTCCGAAACGTCGGTTAACACAATATTTACACGTCGTCACATCCCAGAAGACTGCTTTCTTCATAGTTACCGCAATGAAAACCTCAAATCTTACATGTAATCTCATATTTGGGAGGAAACGCCATTAAGATAATAACTTAGTTGCGCAGGTGTACAGTATAGAGGAATGGGGCAGAGCATCGCACTAATACCTGAAGGTGTCATTAACAATATTCAGATTGCTTTAGCGACCTCCTGATGATGCAGGCCATCAGTTTAGAGGGTAGTAGATGGAGATTGAGTGATTATAGAAATCTCTGGTGCTTGAAATAATGTAATAATTAAGGACGAAAAGACAAGAGCTTCGACCTTGAAGTATCCCGCCTCCAGGCACGAATGTTGGCGACGGTAAGGTTTTCGAGGTCTTTCTTTTGTAACTTAATGTTACACACGCGTCACACAGGTACCTATGCGCGTGCCAGAACAAAGACAATTTTATTAGCTTTCGAAATCGTAGTCTTTCAGAACTACTGAAGTACCTTTCATATATTGCGAACTATATTCCGTATCACGAATGTGTATTTTATGTTTTGTTCAGGAAGGACTAATTATTAAACTTCGCTGATTTATCAACTAGTAAAAGAGGGTCCTCAGGTTCTATAACCATCTGACATTCTGCGGTGCAAGCGCAGTATACATATCAAATTAATATTACAATAAAATATTTTTTATTTACCACTAAAAATGACGAAGCTCGTGCTCGTGACAGACGAAGCAGACTTAGTTCGAGAGTACGACGTTTCTTTTAACACATCTCACCAGTGACGTTTTCACTGTTGTTACTTAGTCTTTCATGTACGTAAAGGATAATAGTTGCAACTCAAAATTTTTAATATTCTTCCTGCAAAAGTTTACCTGATAATAAGAATTCTTCTTTTTCCCCTATAATATTTAAATATCGGTCACTAGGAAGCCGGGATCGTGGGCTCGAATCCCACTCAGGGCATACATGTATAATTATGAAGGATAAAATGCCATGTATTTCTCTGAAAATCAAACGACGTTCCTGTGGAACGTATCTCGTCCATCTTCAGGTTCGAGCACAGCTCCGCTTCCTGCATGGCCCATGTTCAGGGCTGATGGGGAAACTAGTCCCATGTTATTTTGAGCAACATGTCAAACGGGACAATACGTTCTTTGAAATTTTCATTCTGCACGTGTGTACCGAAGTGGGTGTACAAATATTTGTTGAGGTATGGGGGAGGGGGTGGCACGTGCACCCACAGAACAGATCACACCTGTGTCAGGTGTCGTCAGAGACATTCATTAGCGACAAAAACAAACCTTGAAGCTCCAACAATCGCCAGAAATGTGTTGGAGCGGAAATTGTATAAACGTACACGGCATACCGCATCCAAATAAGACAGGTATAAATATATCGCTCGTTGTAAGCCCGGAATTAATAGCACCGTACTGATTTGTAATCAGCTGTTCATTCTCTGTTTAGGAGACAGGGTAGCCCAGTCAGTTTAGTGATTGTGATACGAGCTGGGCGACCGGGATTCGATTACAGACAGCGGGAGAAATCATTCTCTTGACCATCGCGTCCTGATCAACTGTGGTTTTCATCTGTGATCCCATCAAATGGGCACCCGGGGGGGATAAATCTCTAATTTTAGTTAAGCTGCTTCACCATAATAGCCTTCGTTAGTATAAGATTCTCTACATTTTAATTACTCTTATATGCTGAATGTAGTATAGTAGATTTGGAGGATAGAAATTACGAAACTATTAACGAAATACGATATCGGTAGAAGAAAAGGGCTTTGAAGTCCAAGACAGTCCTGTAGAAACGATTTATTATTATTACTCGTATTCCATCATTGATAACAGGCCCTCTGGCCTCTTTTCCATCAGAAATAATCTTGAACTATTGATTATATACATAGTTGGTAGGGTTCCTTAGACGGGGGATCAGCCCTGTCGCAAGGCCGCTTCTTACAGAGGACAGCACAAAAGCAGAAGAAGCGTGGATAAACATGCCTTGAGTGGGATTCGAACCGACGATCCCAGTGTTTGAGCGAGCGAAGACAATTCATGCCTCAGACGGCGCGGCCACTGCTATCGACGAAACCTTGGCTGATTGTACGAAATGTATTTGTTAATAATCCACCCCGAATGGTGACTAGGTGCGGGTCGAAACATCTCGGCTATTGAATAAAAAAGTATTACTTTGTGTTGGAATTTTGTGGCGTTTGGTAAAGTGGTCAATCAGAATGTGTAATCTGCTTAAGTTTGGTCCAGGTTTTACAAACTCCACATGTCTCAAACTATTTCATTGCCATAGGTTCCGTAACACGTCACGAGGACGGACACCGCCTTGACCAACTTCAGCGTCGTTGCCGCTATTGTCCGTTTAGGAACCAGCGTCGTAAGCATCATGTCTTAATCCTTCTACTATTTCAGCCCCTCCTTTTCTGTATTAGCCTGTTTTCCCTGTTATTTACCTTAAATTTAATTTTTGTTTCTTTCTTTTGTTAATTTACATAGGCGTAGGTAAGATTCAAAATGATCAAGTCAAGGAGGATGAAGTGGGCAGGGCATGTAGCACGAATTGAGGAGACGAATGCCTATAGGATATTGGTGGAAAAGCCAGAAGAAAAGAGGCCACTGGGAAGACCAAGGTGTAGGTGGATGAACAATATTAAAATGGATCTTAGATAGATAGTATGGGATGGTATGGATTGGATTGATCTGGCTCAGGATAGGGACCAGTGGAGGGCTCTTGTGAACACGGTAATGAACCTGCGGATTCCATAAAATGTTGGGAAATTCTTGAGTAGCTGC
>NW_019721759.1:248359-278808 GCF_002891405.2 Cryptotermes secundus
TATCAGATCTTTCAATCTACCTAACCTTTCCAGCCGCACTATGGCCCTGGGGTCGACTCAGCCTCTAACATGAATGAGTACCAGGAATCTTCCTGGGGGGAAAAGGGCGGCCCGGCGCGTAAGGCTGACAACTTCACCGCCATCTGTGAGTTGATTGTCTAGAAAATGTTGGAACCTCGAGGGGTTCCAACAGGGAACAGGGATAACTTTATTTTTTTTTTTTTACTTTTTACCGTATATAAAGAAGGATGTCAGGGATGTTTATATTTTGGGTTTGTTAACGACCGTTATGTTGGTAACAAATATTTCTCTTGCTGTTATTGATAAGTCAGAAGTCAAGTTAGTATTTCAGAATGAATTAATGTTAGTTACCGCTGGCTATATTTTCATTTGTACGGTTCTGAAACCGTGTGTAACCCACTGATACAGTAAGTGTGTGCAGATTATCCAATAGACGGTCCCATTCCTTGGCGAGTAACAGTAAAGTGTGAACATAACGAACTGCTAAGCACTGTGAATGCTAAACAAACACACAATGTAAATAGAAATGAGTACATACAAGTATTTCTCGCTCACCTGTTGCCTACGGAGTGTACATACAAGCTGATATTTCTGTGTTATGAGCTCCTTCGGCCAAGTTTTCTTTCGCTGTATCTGCCTTATTTTTTTTCTTGGCACTACAGGGCCAGTGGGCCTAGGCCTACCTCCATGAACTTCTCCGTTCACTTCGGTTTTTCTAGATCTTACACATTCGGTAGGGCTCCTTGGGCGGGTGATCAGCTCGTCGCAAGGCCTCTACCTGTACACAAACACAGAAAAACGCACACACACAAACTAAACATCCATGCCCTGAGTGGGATTCGAACCCACGATCCTGGCTTCCGAGCGAGCGAAGACAGTACATGCCTTAGACCGCTCGGCTACCGTGACCGGCGTATGTGCCGTATAGCTCCTATAAAACCATGTAAGTCATTTAATTAATACTGGAATTTACCTTCATCTCAAACTGCAAGAAACAACGTTATCATGGATAGGCCTTTTACCAGTAGTCGGCCAGTTATGATCAGGTAACTGGCCTGTTACATGCAGTCTGCTAGTTGTCATCAGGTAATTGGGCTGTTACATGCAATCGGCCAGTTGTCATCAGGTAGCTAGCCTGTTAGTTGGAATCGGCCAGTTGTCATCAGGTAACTGGCCTGTTACATGCAATCGGCCAGTTGTCATCAGGTAGCTAGCCTGTTAGTTGGAATCGGCCAGTTGTCATCAGGTAACTGGCCTGTTACATGCAATCGGCCAGTTGTCATCAGGTAACTTGCTTGTTACATGCAGTCGGCCAGTTACATGCAATCGGCCAGTTGTCATCCGGTAACTGGCCTCTGACATGCAGTCGGCTAGTTGTCATCAGGTAACTGGCCTATTACATGCAATCGGCCAATTATCAGCAGATAAGGTATAGGCCCATGCGTAAAAACGTCTTATTTCTTATCCTCAAAACTTGCTTTAAATTAATACGTTATGTTAAGATCGCGTCATATCTGACTGCATATTTAATTTCCAAAATCACCCAAAGGATTTCGATTAATTTTGGTATTGTGGGGTCCATAGAAAATTATCAGTCTATATTGGATTTGAGGTTATCGAAGCGGTGACTATGAATAGTACAGTATTGTGGGATATGACGCCATGTACTTTGATATTTCACTGACGTTTCGGAATCGGAATTTCGAAGAGTAAGGCTAGTAGTGTCTGCCGCTTTCTTCTTGCTGGTTGATTTATTGGCCTATTCTTCATCCTGAACATTGAGTTAGTATGTTCCTCTGAAAAGCTAGCAGACTTCTACCGGACTGCACGGTATCATACTTTCTTGCACTGTCTTTTTCATAAAACGATATGTTTAGTGTTGGAAAATTTATGATCATGCTGCCTAGATGGGAAGTATGCGATAGGCCATTTTCTTTCCTTTAGAACATGACGTAATGAAAGCTAGCAGAAACGTATCACTTTCAATGTTAAGTTACCATAACACTCAGAATTACGGGGGGGTTTCGGAGTTTGTCCATCGTCCATTATTCTAAAAACCAGAAAACACAACGTTTCGGAAACTGAATGTGTTTCCGTCCTCAGGTGAGGAGAGGACACACGTACTCTCTTGGGTTCCTTAGAAATAGCTAATTGCAAGCACTGGACCAACTGGCTATTTCTAAGGGACCCAACAGGTTAGGTGTGTCCCCTATTCACCTGAGCACGGAGACAGATCCAGTTTCCGAAACGTTGTGTTTACTAGCTTTCAGAAAACCCAGTAATTATACACCATTGTCAGAATGGATCTACCATCCTGTTATTTAGACTGCATAATAAGTTCACTAGAAATTCACCTAGAAGATTATTCTATTGTACATATATTTAGACGAATTAAGTAAAAGTTGATTGAAGATACATGATATAGGAAAAACTTCTGTAATTATTTCAGTTCCATTTGTTTGACGATACATCGGTGTGAAGTAAAATGTAGGTATTTTAACAGCTGCGTGTTTGTGTATGCATGCTGGCTAATATGTTTGCCATCTTGTTTATGCAAATATATTCATTGCAACAAAAATATTAGTCTTTACAGCAAGAAGAACACGGAAAATAATTTCCTTTAGCCATAAATAATCCTGTTAAAATAGATATTCCTCTTTTTAATGGATAAATGATAAAACCGCTCCTGTCTTGATTAGTTTAAATTAAGAACTAAAGAAAGCGCTGTTAGAAAATCTGCGATCATTTTGTTGGGTGCGCGATGTGAATATGCAACCGGCAATGTCAATTCACAAGGAAGTAGTAATTTTCACTTCGGCTATTTTTCATCTCTCATGACGGACATAACATTTTTTATACAACGTGTAAGATTAGTGTTGCTGCGAACCGTATATTTTCAATTAGTTTTTATTACGTGTGTTACAGAATTCACAGTACAAGAACGTTTATTGAAAAGCATACATTCTTCTGGCAGTTTCTCTTACTACCTGCCTCTCTATNGCATGCTGGCTAATATGTTTGCCATCTTCTTTATGCTAATATATTCATTGCAACAAAAATATTGGTCTTTACAGCAAGAAGAAGACGGAATATAATTTCCTTTAGCCATAAATAATCCTGTTAAAATAAATATTCCTCTTTTTAATGGATAAATGATAAAACAGCTCCTGTCTTGATTAGTTTAAATTAAGAACTAAAGAAAGCGCTGTTAGAAAATCTGTGATCATTTTGTTGGGTGCACGATATGAATATGCAACCGGCAATGTGAATTCACAAGGAAGTAGTAATTTTCACTTCGGCTATTTTTCATCTCTCATGACGGACATAACATTTTTATACAACGTGTAAGATTAGTGTTGCTGCGAACCGTATATTTTCAATTAGTTTTTATTACGTGTATTACAGAATTCACAGTACAAGAACGTTTATTGAAAAGCATACATTCTTCTGGCAGTTTCTCTTACTACCTGCTTCTCTATCTATGGATCTGCAGTCCAGTGTTGGACCTTGGCCGCTTTTTCAGTTTCTTGATACCTTCAGAGATAGAGCGGATAGAGGGTGTCGCGTGGTCAGCGCAACGGATCCCCACGGCCGTTAATCTCGGTACGCCGACAAGCGACGGAACCTCGGTCGGTATAGTTTGCTTGCTGACTACAGACCACAGAGTTTTTATATATATTTTTTTACACAGTCGGTAGGACTCCTTGGACAGGGGATGAGCCCGTCGCAAAGCCGCTACCTACACAGGACAACACAAATACAGAATAAACACACACAGACATCCATGCATCGTGTGGGATTCGAACTCACGATCACAGCGTTCCAGCGAGAGAAGACAGTTCGTGCCTTATACCGCGCGGCCACTGTAATCGGCAGCTTGTGTTCTGACCAGCTGAAATTAATAACAAACATACGCATGCGTAGAACATAGATTTTCCTCTGTTGTCTGCTCAGCAACTGCAAATGTATTTGGGTTGCGCTAAGATTGATGGCTTCATCAGTGGTGTAAAGCGTGAGATATGACGTAAGAGTGGCGGAATGCAGACACTCCGCTCCTTTCGCAATGTAGCGCGAATACACGTGTGAAAATCAGTGTGAACAGGTATTTTCTGAACGCGGAAAATTCGATGACGTGTGCTCTCCCACACGCGCGCATACGAGGAATTCTGCTGCTGTTTGATATGCGAAGGGCGGTTTAGCGTTTGCGTATGCATATGTATGACTAATTTACTGTGTTTTATTCAGTATTTTGAACGCTGTGAATATTCTGCTCTGGTAAGTTCGCCCAGCGCTGTCACAGAACGCGCTCCTTTCGAGGGACGTGTTCACCGCTTTGGACAAAGGCCTACTGTGCTGCTGCCTGAAAATGATCTTCATTCTGATGGCGGTTCTTTCTGTATGCTGAACTTAACATGGGTTAAGATTTACGATTCTGAGGGCGATAGCTTTGAATACTACAATCTTGTGGGATGTGGCGCCGTGTAGTCAAGTAGAGCTTCACAGTTGTTCGAAGGAACTCACTGACCCCTAAAACTGAGCACTTCTTGAGAAGTCGCCAATTGTGCAGTTACTCAAGAACTTCCCAACATTTTATGGGACCCGAAGGTTCACAAGAGCCTGTCACTGATCACTACCCTGAACCAGAAGAATCTTGTCCATATCAATCCACTCTGTATTTCTAAAATCGATCTTAGGATTATCTTCTCATCCACATCCGTCTTTTCCAGTGGTATCTTAGTGGAACGTTCAAATCATGAGAATGTAATTCAATTGGATGCATACGAACAAAATTATGCCTTGAGTTTGCCCACGATTAAATTTAACAAAGGTTAAGGTTTAGCCGGAAAGCATTCTGACCATATGGCGATGATTTCTTCTCTAGGTACTCTCTCAGTTCTTCAAATTATATTTTGCAGTTAGTAGATCTGTGCTGATCCTAACATGAATGTGGAGCATTTCTGTCAGTAACTGCTTGCAAAACGACAATTATTTCTGTCTACTTCCATGGAGACTATCAACTTCAAAATTCGTTCCAATTCATTACTCACCAATCATTTTATCATCCGATGCCGTGTAGAGTTAGATACTGAAAGCGTTGTGAAAGAAATTATTCTCCCCACATATGCTGCCATCTGTATTCGTCCCACTGATGTTGTATGTGCTGCCATCTGTATTCCTCCGACTGATGTTGAACAGATTCCAGTACGCATGACAGCCCATGTCCTGTTGCATCTGGTGTATGATAAAGAATATTTCTGCGGGCTTTTTGTTCGGTCTTGCAAGTCTCTGGTTCTCCATCTCTTCTTTATTTCTCCTCCAGAAGATAGGGCGAAGCAATGGACAGCAATATAATTAATAGATTTTTGATAACAGGGCTCAAGAAATACATCTTAGGCCTAAATACATTAGCCACTTCAACCAAATCAACTCATCCATTCGTTTAGACAGACATAAAGTAATGTGCACGCCACTGGTTTCTTTCATTTCCTCCGTGGCATGAGGTCGAGTATTGCTTGTCGTTGTAATCTCTTTGCATTATTCATATAATATAACGTAGACCTTATTCATGTCGTAAACAATTTTTGTGTGCACCAAGTTCAGTAAACCCTCAAGACATGGTGTCTCAAACTGTGGGTTGCGAACCCCCAGGGGGGATCTCTCTTACTTCAAAGGGGGTCGCAGAGTTCTCAAGAATTATTGAAAGTATTTTCACGTGATTTATTTACCATAAACGGAGTTTTGATCACCAATCGGATTTACTAGACTTTTAAAACTCATACCTACGAGAAAAGACCATGCTCTGCCTGTTCTACACACTTCATAAGCCACTACAGGACACACTAGGTTTTCTCAATCTGTTACAGTCTTCAAAAGCCGTTACTCGATAGTGGCTTTCAACTGCAAACATTCCTCTTCCTCTGGGTTCTCGAACTATACCCGTGCCTCAGCTACCAGCTTCTAACGACAACAGCTCACAGCGACTGAACCACAGCTGTCCTCTAACTCACCACCCGAGCTCCTAAATTGGCCTGCTTGTAACGTCTCGGCACGGACTGTACAGAAAACATCGTTTTGCTGTTGCAGCGCAATTGTTGCCGTGGAAACATGCTTGTTTGCACATCCGTTACTTAGCAACGGCTGTTGTGTAGTCGCTTATTTCGCGGTCTTTTCCTAGCAACGGGTCAACATGCCACAATAAATTCTTACCCACGCACATTTTCTGCAAGTGAGTAAGTCAGGGACGTTTGATATAAGAACTAAGTAACTCTAGAGCTGAGTCCATCTTGAGAAGCTGCTAGTCGCTCAGCTACCCAAGAATTTCCCAACATTTTATGGAACCCGACGGTTCATTGCCGTCTTCACGAGAGCTCTGCACCGGTCCTACCCTGAGCCAGATGAATTCAGTTCATATCCCATCCTATCTCTCTAACATCCTTTATAATATTATCCACCCACCTACGTCTTGGTCTTCCTAATGGTCTCCTTCATTCCGACTTTCTCATCGAAATATTGTACGTATTCCTCTTCTTTCCCATTCGTGCTACATGACCCGCAAATCTCAGCCTCCTTCACTTGATCATTCTAATTATACTTGGCGAAAAGTACAAGTTATGAAGCTCTTCATTATGCAGTTTTCTCCAATCTCTCTTCGGTCCAAATATTCTCCTCAACACTCTGTTCTCAAACACCCTCAGTCTATGTTCCTCCCTTAATGTCACAAATCAATTTTAACACCCATACAATATTAAAAGCAATATTATAATTTTATATTGATTTATTACCCTTCTTTTGACATCAGATGGGGATGCTACCGAATGGTAGCAAGCATTACCCGAATTCTATGTGTTCTTAATTTCTTCACGAATCATGTTAATTTTGATTTGCTGGTGTCGTTCCGAAATATTTTAACTTTGCCACATTTTCGAAGGTTCTGATGACTGCCTTTACGCTTGATGTATGTGCTTTGGGGAAATGTATCTGCAGCAGACGAAACATTTCTCGCTTTTTCATACCTGAATAAGAACATTCCGTATCGTTGTGTACGTAGGTATAGAAAGGTTGTAATGCAATGAATCCCCATGTTTTCACCGTACAGCCTGATAGGAAGCTACAGTCATATGCAGAATTTTTACTTTTTCTTGAGCGGCGGAGTGGGGATCGAGTAAATGCATGTGTCACTTTAGGAGCCGCGGTATCACAGACTTACAGATCCCCTGCCATAAGCAATTTCCTCTTTAAATAGGGCAAGTAGCAACAGCCCCTAAGTATATTGAATATTGTGTTATTAAAATAACCTCGTTCTGAAATGTCGATAGAATTTGCTGTCGATATGACATGAATGGTGGATGACGCTCTACAAAATACAGCAAGCACATATAATATAGAGACTATTCTTTGTTCACGATTAATGCAGTAGTGATAGAGAACAAATCTGCATAGCGGTAATATGCTAGACCTATATTGGAGAGGTTTAGGTTCGAATCTCGAGGATGACATTAACAATCCTGAGTGAGGGTTCATGTGGGGCTACCTCCAGGCTGACCTCTGGTTAATACGTCAATGATACCACAACCAGATCCTTCTAAATCCTGACCAGTTCGTCTGTCGGCATACCATTCGCATCTGTATAGTCCAGCTACTTACAGGGTCGATAAATAACCAACAGGAACTGGACATGTAACAGTAAAATTGTGAATTGTCGCCGGCGTGCAAAGAACAGAGAAGGCTGGGTCAGTATCGATCTGAAAACAGCTGCTGCGTTGCATGTGGTAGGCTTATCCGTTGATAACATGAACCATTTACATTCAAACTTTCCTTCAGTTCACGTGACATAATTGAAATATTTAAATGCTGTAGCTGAGAGCAGGAACCGGCGAGCATTTATGCTTTCCTGACCCGTACAATTGGGGAAGGAGGCGCTTGAATGAGATGTGACTTGCGAAACGGTGGCAGACCGAGGGCTGCAATTTCAGTAGACCAACTCATGGAAATTAGAAGACGGGTCGTAAATGCATTCGGGAACAATGAAGAGCCGTAATTGTCGAAATTATTATTCTTGTCATGATTATTATTTGGGACATGACGCATAATTAAACATGATGAATATATAAAGGAACAATTTTATAAACAGAGATCAGTTAAAAGAAATTTCGAAAATGCTTTTCTGTTGTAAGGAAAGCTTGTCTCTGTTTCCCTGTGCGCTTCTATCTAAGGTTCTTAATTAAGATTCGGGGGCACGCGGTAGCGTAGCTGATTGAGGCGCTATGCCAGAAGCCGGAAAGTCGCGGTTTCTAGTCCTGACAAGGTCATTGAATTTTTCAATTGACATAACACTTCAGCCGCACTATGGCCCTGGGATCGACTCAGCCTCTAACAGAAATGAGTACCAGCAATTTTCCTGGGGGGTAAAGGGCGGCCGGCCGGTCACGGTACCCGAGCGGTCTAAGGCGTGCACTGTCTTCGATCACTCGGAAGCCGGGATCGTGGGTTCGAATCCCACTCAGGGCATGGATGTTTAGTTTGTGTGTGTGCGTTTCTCTGTGTTTGTCTACAGTTAGAGGCCTTGCAAAGAGCTGATCACCCACCCAAGGAGTCCTACCGAATGTGTAAGATCTAGAAAAACCGAAGTGAACGGAGAAGTTCATGGAGGTAGGCCTAGGCCCACTGATGCTCTAGTGCCAAGGAAAAAAAGAAGGGCGGCCGGCGCATACGACTGACAACCTCACCGCCATCTATGAGCCGATTGTCTTGAAAATGTGGGAGCCTCGACGTCTCATAACCCTATGGTCCTTCACGGCCTGTTGCAGAGATAATTTTTTCCTTTTCCTTGACACTACAGCCCCAGTGGGCCTAGGCCTACCTACATGAACTTCTCCGTTCACTTCGGTTTTTCTAGATCTTACCCATTCGGTAGGACCCCTTGGGCGGGTGATCAGCTCATCGCAAGGCCTCTACCTGTACACAAACACAGAAAAACGCACACACACAAAATAAACATCCATGCCTTGAGTGGAATTCGAACCCACGATCCCGGTTTCCAAGCGAGCGAAGACAGCACATGCCTTAGACCGCTCGCCTACCGTGACCGGCCTTTCTCAAAATTAAGTGCTTATATTCTAAAGAGCGCATGCTCTGTAGCGTTCTATATAGTATATTGAAATAGGGATTTTGGATCCGTGCTTCCACAGCTCGTTATACGAGAATTATCCTTCGCAACTAGTTCAGAGAACATGAGAATGTAACTTAATCTCTCACCCCAAGGGAAGAACATGTTTTGTGGGTGCATGGGGGGAGAAAGTTGAGGAGAATATTTGGATATCGGAGAAATTACCGGGAGGTTAGAATATATTACGTATACTTAGCGTAGAGCTTTATAATTTATGCTTTTCACCAAAATATTATTAAGACTATCAGCGAGGAAATTGTGACGTGTCATGAACACCAAGCGGTGAGATGAAATGCAGAGCTGTTAATGCAAAACTGTAAAACTTGAAGGGAAGTTATGATCTAGAAGATAATGGTTTAGATGGAACGATAATATTAAAACAGTTCTTAAATAAAATTTGTTAGGGCCTGGACTGGTTTTATCTACGTTAGCACCAGGTCAGATAGCGAGATAATATGAACATAATAATAAAACTTTATATCGCATAATAAGCTGTGAATTGTTAAACACAGAGATTTCTAAAGGAACTCCGCCCCACGTGATTTGTCTAGAATAACATCCTGACTTGGAATGGATATGAACATTAGAATTCTACACTTTTATTAGAAACCCTGAATGAATATTGACTTCGGTTAGAGAACTGGTTTTCTTTTCGAACTATTTATAACGATTGGCACTAACTTTGCTGACAAGCGGCGGTCGCACGGTCGGTATAGTTCGCTTGCGGACTAAAACCATGGAGTGTTTTTTTTTCTAACGATTGAACGACACAGAAGCGTCATGCATCATCCTCATTGGCAAAGCGGCCCTTTTTGAGCCAAAGTCTTCCTTCGAAGATTCTGTCAGATTAACCAGGTTTTCATGTATTTTGATTTCGAAACATTATTCTTTAGAGAGCAAGGCCGTCAACCTTGCGTCCAACCCCAAACCTGGAAGGCCAGGTCCCTGTATTTATGTTCCCCGGTGGCAGGGTGGCTTAGTTATATCTCTAGGCACGGGGTTTCCCTTTCATCGCCTTCTACGACTCGCAGGGTTACGGTGGAGGTATTCTAACCCGCCTCCACACGGGACGAAACGTCTTGCAACGAATTTTAAAGCATAGGACAGTTTGTGTTGACCTACTGCTAATGCCACAGCTCCCTGGTTAGTCTCCGCTTCAAACCGCTGTGATCTGGTTTCGGTTGCAGGTCATGTAGGATTTGTGGTGGACTAAGTGGCAGTGGGGTGGGTTTCCTCGCAGTACTTCGGTTTCCCCTGCCGATTCTCGTTCCACCAGGTGCTTCATGTTCATCAGTCATCCTATCATCGACGCTGAGTAATCCCAATACTGACAGCGTAGTTAAATAGCCAACTCACTTCGTGCTCCAACTCCTTGCCGTCTTTGTGAAACCTCGTCGATATTTTGTGACGTGTGTACTTGTTGCCAGGCAACGACTCGGTAAACGCGTACCCGCATTAAGCACACCTCAACAATAGATACGCTCTTTTATGTGTGGTCCGCGCCGTGATCATTGCTATGCAGTGGTGCGGTGAACAAGCCTAAACAATACGGGACAATAGGTGACAGTGTTTTCCGTGGGGTCAGTGCAAAGCTTATTGACTTTTGTGAACGAAATGGACTGATTGTCACCAACACTTGGTTCAAGAAGCCAAAGAGAAGAATTTACACATGGAAGGCACCTGGGGATTGGAAGAGGCATCAGCTGGATTACATCCTTGTGAAACATCGATTCAGAAACAGTGTGAAGGATGTGAAGACGCTGCCTGGGGCAGATATTGACTCTGACCACAACTTACTGGTTGCCAAGTTCCGAACCAGGTTGAAGAAAATTATAAGATTTCAAAAGCGCAGACCTAGATGGGATTTGGAGAAGTTATATGCTCAAAGACAAAGCGTGCAGGAGACCCTAGAAGAGAAACTCGGTGCAATTGAAGTTGAAAGCGGAAATGCTGAAGGGCAGTGGAACAATATAAAAGAATGCATGTTAGATACTATCAGTGATTTGGTAGGTAAAGTTGAGAAGATAGCAAGAAAACCATGGGTTACACAGGAGATGATGAGTAAAATGGAGGAGCGAAGGAAATGGAAGAATGTCAACAATGAAGAAGGCAGGAGGAAATACAGGAGACTGAGGAATGAATTGAAAAGAGCCACGGACAGGGCCAAAAAGGAATATCTTGAGAAGATATGTAATGAGATTATGGAATTTCAAAGAACAGGCCGTTATGATTTGATGTACATGAAGACAAAAGAACTAGGATGGAAAGAGAATCATGGGATTCAAAATGTTGGCATCGAAGACTCCCAGGGGAATAGAATAGTAGATCAGAGGCAAGTGCTGAAAATTTGGGAAAATTATATTTCAGAACTATATGATCGACCTAATCGGCCAGAAACCTTAGAAGTTGAACCGGAAGAAGAAGTAGATACAGACGAGAAAGGACCATATATTTTACAAAGTGAGGTGGAAAAAGCTATCAAGGAAATGAGGAAGGGAAAGGCTACAGGAGATGATGATGTACCTGGAGATGTGCTCAAGTTACTGGGAGAAGGTGGTTTGAAAACACTGACAAAACTAATGAACACCATATATGAAAGTGGAGAGTGGCCCAAGGACTTTACAGAAGTTACAATGATTGCCTTAAAGAAAAAGACAAAAGCTACAAAATGCAGCGACCATCGCACAATAAGTCTTATTGCACATACAGCAAAGATAATAGCAAAGATACTTAAAAGAAGAATTGAAAGGAAAATAGAGGATGTACTTGGAGAAGATCAGTTTGGATTTAGAAGAGGAAAAGGAACCAGGGATGCAATTGGGATGATGAGAATTATAGCGGAACGAACTTTGGAGATAGATGAAGAACTGTGTGTTTGCTTCATAGACTGGCAGAAGGCATTTGACCGGGTAAACTGGACCAAATTAATGCAGATCCTGAAAGAAACAGGTATCGATTGGCATGAAAGAAGATTGATTAGCAAATTGTACATGGATCAGAAAGTTAGAGTACGACTGGACAGGGGGGAGACAGGAAGTGTGCAGATTGGAAGAGGAGTTCGACAAGGATGCTGTTTATCACCAATTCTGTTCAACTTGTACAGCGAATGCCTTACCAAGGAAGCTCTGGATGGGCTCGGTGACTTCAAAGTAGGAGGGCAAATTATTCAAACTGTGAAATATGCAGATGACCTTGTGTTAATGGCTAAGGAAGAAACTGTGCTACAGGGCATGATTGATAGACTAATTGAAATTGGAAGGTGCTATGGCATGGAAATGAATGTGGAGAAAACAAAAGTAATGAAAATTTCGAGACAACCAACCCCAGTCACAATAAAGATAGACCAAAAACAACTGGAGAATGTGAAATGTTTTAAATATTTGGGTAGCTTGTTAACAGATGATGGAAGGTGTACTTGTGAAATTAAATCCAGGATTGCCATGGCAAAAGCTGCATTTAGCAAGAAGAAGAATCTTTTTACCAGCAAATTGGACTTAAATTTGAGGAAGAAACTAGTGAAATGCTACATTTGGAGCATAGCTCTGTATGGGGCTGAAACATGGACACTTAGGGCAGTAGATCAGAAACGTCTGGAAAGTTTCGAAATGTGGTGTTTGAGAAGGATGGAGAAGATCAGTTATACCTATTATGTGAGAATTGAAGAAGTGTTAATTAGAGTCAGTGAACAGAGGAATATCCTACACGAAATAAGAAAACGGAAGGCTAATTGAATTGGTCATGTTTTACGCAGAAACTACCTTCTAAAAGAAGTTATCGAAGGAAAGATAGAGAGGGGGATAGAAGTGACAAGAAGACGAGGAAGAAGACGTAAGAAGATGCTGGATGACCTTGGGGACAGAAGAGGATATTTTCATTTGAAGGAGAAAGCTCTAGATTTCAATAAGTGGAGGAATTGTTTTGGAAGAGACTGTGGACCTGTCGTCTGAAAGATTACTGATGATGATGATGAGTGCAAAGTGCTTATAAAGAAACGAATGAACCTGCTGCTCTGTTGTTACGCTCTTCTGCTTTCAAGTTTTGATGTAAATGCTTCAGAATATTATAGGTCAGTTTGTCTTAACGCTGGGGGGACCGCGGCCCGGTAAATTCTGTTGTTGTTGGGGTTTTTTTTTTTAATAAGACGAGGACCCGGTCGCGTCCCTGCCGTTGAGAAACACTGTTCTAGGTTGCACAAAGACGGCAAATAGTGGGAGCACAAAAGTTACAATACACAGTGCAACAGGGTGCTGCAATATAATATTAAAAACAAACATTTGTTCCAATGTGATGTTCTGTTTGTTTTGGTGCACAGCAGTATTCAGGAGCAAATGAAAATCAGACGCCTGTGCAAAATGGCGACGGAAATTCGAGTGGGTAATTATCATAACCTGTTGGTCCTGGGTTTGCACTTGTTCTGCTGACTGGCTATGGGGGCGTTAACCATTTATGATGTGTGTTGAAACTGGAGCAGTTACTCATGCCACTGAATTTAGTATCAACCACACGTGAGTGGCGTTTGCTATGAGAGCGTGCAGTTTCATACATGCTGACATAACGAGTTTTGGATCCCAAAGCCACTTTTGGGGTCCAATTATTCCGTGTGGTTTCGTATTTCACAGGCGCAAATGGGAGCACAGGCACACAAATTACATATATGGGTTAACGAAGTTTATAACGTCGAAACATTTTACACTCGATTAACTAATTAATTGAGTTTAGACATTTTTGTTAAGTATTTAGCTCACTGACACCAATTTAAGGAAACGTCTCTTAAACTGTAAGTTTCGCAGTTTCATTTACGTCCCGCCCAAAAAAATTCTACTCCGCGAAAAATAACATTTGGACAATTTATTTGTCAACTATCAACTGAAGGGACACGCGATAGCGTAGTTGGTTGAGGCACTATGCTACAAGTCGGGTTCGATCCCAGTGAGGCGGATTTTTTCAGTTGACCTCATCCTTCCAGCCGCGCTATGGCCCTGGGTTCTACCCAGCCTGTAACAGAAATGAGTAACAGGAATCTTCCTGGGTGTAAAGTGCGGCCGGCGCTTAAGGCTGACAACCTCACCGTCATCTGTGAGCCGACTGCCTAGAGAAAATGTGGAAGCCTTGACGTCTCTATGGACCTCCTTTGCCTGTTACAGGGATAGCTTTACCTTTTTCTGTACTGCATGCGTTTGGTGAAAAAAGGAGACTGCCTTTATATCAGTTTAAATTTCATTATATTTCACGTGATATAGATTATTGTCTTCTCTTCGAAACAAAATTTTCTTCTGTGTACCAGGAAAATATAACGGGGAGCCAATATTGACCAAATGAGGTAATAAACTTAATGTTTTTCTGTTTACCAGCGGCTGCTTACCTCAAATGTCCATCATGAGTTCAGAAAAAAAAAGCGTGTTAATACCACAAATGTAACGAGGTCACATGTACTGAATTACTCGAAGGAAACTCATCCCATGACGTCATATCTTTTGAACTACGCATTAACACATATAGCGCACAATTATGGCCGTTGCAAGAAAAAATGTCATGTCCCATCTTATTTAACAAAACATCAGTAGTTTCAGCGTCAAAAAACAGTCAAAATTGATGCAGGTATAAGAGAAGTATTTTCTAAAGGGCTCTGACAATGTGTATAATACTCAGAATTACTGGGTGTTTGGACTTCGTTCATCGTCCAGGAACTAGTAAACGTACAACGTTTCGGAAACTGGATCTGTTTCCTTGTTCAGGTGAGGGGGTGATACACCACTTCTGCTGGGTCCGTTAACTGAGGTTATCTCTTCCTAAGGGACCCAACTGAGTAGATGTCCCCCCACCCCCTCACCCGTGGACGAAACAGATGAAGTTTCCGAAACGCTGTGTTTTCTAGTTTCTAGAATACCGGACGATGAATAGGTCCAAAATCCAGTAATTTTGAGGTATTAAAGATTTCCACTTAAAACAGCTAGAATTGTAACTTTCTGCTTTTGTTCTCTGTGATATAGTGGTCAGAGTTCCTGGCTACAGATTCAGAGGTCCAGGGATCGATTCCCGGCGCTACCAGATTTTCTGAGAGGTAGTGGGTGCGAAACGGGGTCCACTCAGCCTCGTGAGGATAATTGAGGAGCTAAATGAATAGAAAAATAGCGGCTCCGGTCTAGAAAACCGAAATTAACTGCCTTGGGGATTCGTTGCGCTGACCACGCGACACCCTCTATCCGCTAAAGTTGGCACTAACTTCGCCGACAGGCAGCGGTCTCTCGGTCTGTATAGTTTGCTTCCGGACTACAGGCCATGGAGTTTCTTTATTATTTAACGACGCAGTAACGACACTGTGTAGCGTCGATGATAGGCCAATTAATGTATATGGATCAGTTGATATAATGAGAATTGACAGGGGAAACAGTTGGAGAAACCTGCCTCAGCGATATTTTGTCCTCAAATCGCACAAGATATGATCTGGGATCGAACCTCAGACTACAGTTGTGGTAAATCGGCTACTAACCGCCTGAGCTACAATGCGGCCCACGTGTAATTCTTACTAATATTATCGTGTCGCATGAGATTTGTGGTAATAGTAGTTGATTCAGCTTCACGAAACAAGTTCAGACAGATAAAAGAGAGCGCAACTTAGGAACAGCGAGATTTTTTGACAAGATTGGAAAATTACACGGCAGTTACAGAGTTATTCATCATGAGACTGAGACCATAAACAGTAACGGCCATTTTGTTTATCATCTCTTGGGCGTCTAGGATCACAGTCATTTTAGGTTCTTCAGTTTTAACTTATATTGTGATAGAAGGATGGGAAATGTTCAAAACCTGCCGACATATTTCTGCATTCCCCTTTGTTCTGTGCATGTAGCCTTTAATTATTCACGGCCTCCGGTCTGGATTTATGTTTTATAATTAGGTTCTCTGTAACTAAGCTGCAGTCTGCTCTGTTTTTTTAATGTTTCATGCCACAGAGCCCTGAATTTAAAACCGGCAAATGGGAACTGTATTCTGAAAGCAGTCAGCACGCGTTTGGCTTCTGGAAACCCGCAGGACCCAACGAAGCAGAAATCAGTGAGTGTTTCCGTGCAGAGCATGTAATGTAGCAACTTTGGAAAGTGAAATTTATTTCTAAATCGAACTTGCTTTCAAGTAGAAGAGTGAAGTCGTTAATTTCACTATAAAATAAAATAAATCTAAAAGCTTCTGACTCCATCTATTCTTTTTATTGCTAGTGGGTGGGACTAAGTCCCTTGTACTGCGGCCACTTCTGGCCTACTGTACCAGCACCAGATGATAGGTGAGGGTGATTGTGAAGCAATTGGTGGAATGAAGATTGGCAGAGGAAACCGAAGTACTCGGAGAAAACCTGCCCCAGCGCCACTTTGTCCACCACAAATCCCACTTGACCAATCCCGGGATCGAACCCCTGCTACTCCGTCTAAATATGTATTTTCTTTTCCATATGTTGGTAACAGGCTCTGTATCCCGGGCTTGTTGTTCGGTCTCCCGTATTTATACATTCAAGTGCTAAAAGTCATGGGATAGCAGTATGTAAATTTATTTTTAAGTGGCGCCACCGGCCCTTGACGGCTTGGGAATGCCCAGAGCAGTATCAGTTGTGAGGTGTTCTCTCATGAGTAGGGGTTGAACACCGGCCAGTCTGCTCATGGCAAACCGACGTGAATTATCGCAGTTTGAACGGGGCATGATAGTGGGTACCAGGCGGATGGGACATTCCATTTCCGAAGTTGTGCGGTCATTCAACATTCCTCGATCCACGGTGTCACGTGTGTACCGGGAATACCTTGTGGAAGGCATTTCCACCCATCGTGGACAGCGCAGTGGCCAACCACGGGTGCTTAATGATCGTGACCAGCGGCGTCTAGGTAGAATTGTCCGTGGTAACAGACAAGCGACACTGGCTGAAATCACATCCACATTCAGTGCAGGAGGTACCAGACGCATATCCAGCAGGTCAGTGCAGCGTTCTTTGGCTTCCATGGGATATGGGAGCAGAAGACCGACCAGAGTGCCTCTTTAACACCACGACACCGGACACAGCGCCTTACCTGGGCTGGTGACGTCGCTAATTGGACCCAGGAGGATTGGCAACATGTGGCATGGTCCGATGAGTCACGGTACCAGTTGTTTCGGGCGGATGGTAGGGTTCGGGTGTGGCGTAGACCCCATGAGGCCATGGACCCCAGTTGTCAACAAGGCACCGTGCAGGCTGGTGTTGGTTCCATACTGGTGTGGGGTGTGTCCTCGTGGCATGAGTTGGGTCCGTTCGTCCACCTAAACACGTCAGTGACCGGTGACCGCTACGTTACACTGCTTGGTGACCATTTTCAGCCCTTCATGGACTTCACGTACCCCCACAACGATGGGATATTCCAGCAGGACAATGCACCGTGTCATCGGGCCGGAGTTGTCCAGAATTGGTTCCAGGAGCATTCTGGAGGGTTCCGACGAATGGTGTGGCCACCACGTTTGCCCGACATGAACCCAATCGAGCATTTATGGGACGTGATGGAGAGATCCATTCGCACACAAAATCCTGCACCTACAAATATCAGGGAGCTGTGGGCGGCTATCCAGACAGCATGGCTCAACATCTCTCCAGAGGTCTTCCGTCCACTTGTGGAATCGATGCCATGTCGAGTTGCTGCACTTCGCCGGGCTAGAGGGGGTCCTACAAGACACTAGGTACCTATCCCATGACATTTGGCACTTCAATGTATATTTTTAAACACATTCAAGGACGTCATTCCTCTAACTTCGCAAGGCAACAAACGGTAGCTACAGTTCAACCGCGATTTAGTGATCCCTGCAATGATCCGGGGTAGGTCAGTCAGTAAAGGTAAAGCTGTCCCTGTCCTTAACAAACTAAGAACTACGCCATGAAGGCGTATTGGGAGTGGATGTATAGAGCAACATTTTCTTGATCTCGGCATTAGGTGGAGATGAATGGTTAGCTTCAGGCTCCGGCCGCTTTACTCCCGAGGAAAGAGCCTCCAGTAACTATCGGATAGGAGGCTGGGTTGGTGTCAGAGCCGGTCTGGATCTACACGGCGACACATCCCAGAAAACGACATTTTCATAGTCACTTCAAACTTGAACCGAAGAATCTATCACTGTTGCCAGACCTTTATTTCAACCCTATTTGTCCAGGCATCCAGATCCAGCCAACAACGTTATGACAGTGGAAGAGAATGTCAATACGTCACTGATGGCCAGTGGCGATTCGAGGTGCCAGAGGTAAGCGCTGATGCCAGGAATCATTAAATCGCGGTTGAACTGTAGGCTTTATTGCGCCTCGACATCCATCGTTTTCTGCTGCTCTTACAGTAAAGTTGGGGCAAGATTTCCTGCGTGTTACATCACTGGCTCTCAGCCCTTTCGTCCGCAAATGTCGACAGAACAGCAGCGGCTTTTCCGAGAACAGGTGTGCTCTCTCTGACATTGTGCAATATAGATCATAGCTTGAAATGCATCTGTGACCAGGACATCAAAATGTATTTATTCATGTTATAATTGACACTTATAAATGGCACTGAATTGAAGAGACTTCGTAACCAACAATGAGGATTCCTAATTAGGAATCACAGATGATTTGATGCGAATATAGATGTTCTGTCGATATATATCGAAGAGAAAAGTGATCTAGGGGAATTCCATATAAGAAATGTACCTGTATTAGCAACTGTTTACCCGCCAAAAATATAGCTGTGTTGGGCAGAGTTTTTTCGAGAAATTAATGGACCCTCAGCTAGTCAAGAAATTTATCCCATTTCTTTGAGCCCATAGGTTCGTTACTGTGTTGACAAAAACCCGCGCCCGGTCCATATCTTAGCCAGATTAATGCAGTCCACACCCTCATAATGTATTTATTTAAGACATGTTTTAATGATATAGTCACACAGTATGGTGCTCTGGAAAAGCAGAAATTCAAGTAGCCATTGCATTCGCCATTTCCGGATGCTTTCGTTTGTATTTGTGTATTGTTGTATCTGCGATAGAAACAAAGTGCATTATCTCCGACATCATCATCAGCCATCACCAGCCCGTGACGTGTGCCGGTTACATCAGCAGGTCCAGATAACCAATTTGTTAGTTTATTGATCTCCACTGATCCAAGCGCGGAAGCTGAGGACCCGCTAGGGAGAACCCTATTGGTGCCAGCGTCTCTGCAGACTGCATGGAAATATTTCCATCCCTTGTAACCACGAGCATTTATATACGTAACTTAGAAAAATCTATATTTAGAAGTTGAGAGGTCTAGGGCTTATACTGTGTTCATTCGGTTGAATACTGGGATTGTGGCTTTAAATCCCACTCAGGTCATAGACATATTTCTGCTTTTATTCTGTGTTTGTGTTGTCCTGTGTAAGTAGAAGATTTTCATTGGACCCATCCCCCATCCTGGGAACCTACCAGTTGTCTGTAAGGTTCATATTTTCATTTGCTAATTCTAAATTGGAAAAGTACAGAGGACCTAATCCATAAAGTGAAGAAGAAGAAGAAGAAGAAGAGAAAATAGATATTGTGGGCGTTTTTATAGGCCCACAGACACAGAAAGCTCTCGTTATAACAGACAAGTTATTGCTGCATACAGTTGTGAATTGTTAGAGACGTTCTTAGTGTCAGTCTTTCTTGCAGTCAGGAAACTACGTGTAGTTAAAATGAAAAGAATGAAGAGCCGAGACAGCGCAGTTGGTGTTGTGACTGGCCACTGGCTGAACGGCCTAGGAGTTGCAGTTCGAGTCCCGGTAGGAGCAGATTTTTTTTTCTCTCCACGTCGTTTAGACCGGTTCTGGGTCGCACCCAGACTCCCATGCAATGGGTACTACAGCCTTTCCCCCCGGGGGTAATGGCTGCCGCAGCGTGAAGCTGGCCACACAGCTGCATCTAATGCCGAGGTCAAGTAAATGGGTCCATATATTCACACCCACATACGCCTTCATAACGCAGTGCTTAATTAGTTAAACACAGGGACAACTTTACCTTTTACCCCAACAAAAAGGTAAGGGTAAAGTTAACCCTGTAACGGGCCGTGGAGGCTTGTAAGGTTGTGGTAGGTTGAGGTTTCCCCAAGTATGTAGCACTAATGGAGGAGAGAGACTGCGCCATAGCTCAAGCGGTTAGTCGCTGGCTTCCCACCGCGGCGGCCCGGGTTCGATCCCGGGTCTGGTCAAGTAGGATTTGTGGTGGACAAAGTGGAGCTGGGACAAGTTTTCTCTGAGTACTACGGTTTCCCCTTCCAATCTTCATTCCACCAATTGCTCCACAATCACCCTCACCTATCATCTGGGGCTGGTACAATAGGCCAGAAGTGGCCGCAGTACAAGGGACTTAGTCCCACTCCACTAGCAATAAAAAAAAAATAAAAAATAGAGTAGAGGAGGAATGCATATAGGATAATGATGGGAAGGAGACCACTGGGAAGACCAAGATGTGGCTGGGTGAGCAATATTAAAATGGATCTTTGAGAGATAAAATGGGATGGGATGGATGGATTGGGTTGATCTGGCTAAGGACAGGAACCAGTGTAGGGCTCTTGCGAACACGGTAATGAATCTTAGGGTTCCATGAAATGCTGGGAAATTCTTGAGTAGCTGCAGAATTGTCAGCCTCAAGACGGGCTTAGCTCCATGAGTGAGTGTAAAATATTTGTATGATCTAACACTATTTAACTCCATGGAGCCTAGCCCTTCACTAGAACCCACAGGTGATGCAGCTACTAAAAGATTTCCAAAATTCTAAGATCCAACCATCTACGTCTTTGTCTTACAAGTGGTCTCCTTCCTACTGTCTTTCCCACCAATATCCTATATGCATTACTTTTCTCCTCATTCATGCTACATACCCTGCCTATATCATCTTCCTCCACTTGATCTGGAGAAAAGTACAAGTTATGACGCTCCTCTTTATGCAGTTTTCTCCAACTTCCTGTCACGTCTCTCTTCATGTCCTAATATTGACGATATTAGCTTCGAGTACAATGTTTTCCATTTCCCTTCAGATCTGTAATACGCACGTTGACTTTACACAGTTTACCTAACCCCCGTATCTCCCTGTCAAGTTGGAACACGACCCTACACCGTGTACCTCACATTCAATCTCTGTCAGGACTCATGACAGCCGCTGGAGGTATAGTGATCCCTGTTTTCGCTGTGAGTGGAGGGACGTAACAAGGGACGTGGAGAAAGTGGGGAAATTATCCCTGCAGCAGGTCATATATGAGGCCTGGGTTAATCTGTGACTCTCACCGTCATTTTGCCATGCTCTCGTTTCCTTTAATGGTTTCTGATAATGCACTTGAGACCCTTTCAATAAAGTAGCAAAAGCTAATTGAAATAAAAGGGCGGTCACGGTAGCCGAGCGTTCTAAGGCGTGTATTGTCTTCGTTCGCTTGGAAACCGGGATCGTGGGTTCAAATCCCACTCAGGGCATGGATGTTTAGTTTGTGTGTGTGCGTTTTTCTGTGTTTGTGTACAGGTAGAGGCTTTGCGACGAGCTGATCACCCGCCCAAGGAGTCCTACCGAATGTGTAAGATCTCGAAAAACCGAAGTGAACGGAGAAGTTCATGGAGGTAGGCCCTAGGCCCACTGGAGCTGTAGTGCCAAGGAAAAAAATTGAAATAAAAACGTATCTCAAAATTCCTTAAGAGTTGTTATCTGCCGTATTTCGAACACGTTTGCTGTGGTGGACCTATATAACACAAATACGGGTTCTCAATCCGTGGCTCTCCGAACATTTTTGTGCCCCCCCCTGGCAAGTTTCTGTCCTACTGTAGCACTCTGTATAGTGATAATTAGTCACGGGTCAAATTAAATATAAACACATTTTAGTGTTATTGGTTGCAGATATTCAGCTGGTCTCTTCGCATGTGAGGGCAGTTAAGGCTGGGGCCACACGAGCGCATAAAATGGGTCCGTTGTAACGAACATATTTTATGACGGACGTTGCTGAGGACACCACACAGTTGCAGGATGCGTTGTGCAGTTTATCGTCTGCAATTGAACCAGAGGAACCCATAGCATTCGCCTCTCTTGTTTATTTCTAGAACGGACGTCACGACGTTCTTTACAACGGACGCATTTTGTGCGCTCGTTTCGCCACAGCCTAAGGAATAACATTTATAGAGAGTGCTGTTTTCTTGGATGTAATTCCATGTACTCCGTCGTAAGTCAATCGAAGTTTCGGAGGATCATATGGCTTCCATTTTCAGGGTCGAAGAATAAGCCGAATAAGAAAGCAGGGAACAAGCAGGCTTTGCTTTTAACAATTTTTCGTCTTCTGCATTTCCATCGTAGTCTTCCTCTTCTCATTGTTTGGTAATGCTAAATCAATCCTCTTAACAATTTCTAAGTGCAAATGCTCAGGACGATGTCGAATCGGTTCTAGAGACAATTTAAAAAAAAAAAAGTAAATTTGTCCCTGTGCTTAATTAAGCACCCCTCCATGAAGGCATGAGGTAGTAAAGGTATAGCTCCACCGCTCTTGCCCTCGGCACTAGATGGAGATGAGTGGTCAGGTTCACGCCCCGGCCGCTTTACCCCCATGGAAATCGCCCCCTTGATACCTATTGGATAGGAGGCTTGATGGGCCTCGGAGTCGGTCTGGACACTGTGGAGAAGAGAAAAATATATTTCACCTGCCTGGAATCGAACCCCTGCCATCAAGCCCGTCGCTATACAGAGTTGTCAAGCTCCTAAGAGACGTTGCTGATCTGAAGGACTTTGTGGTGCTGCGTGCTTCGGCTTTAAGACGCCGTATCTTGCGTCATAGCGTCCCCAGCTTGAGTTATGTCACAGGTCACCTCTCGGCGTCGGTCTTGACGTCTTACAGTACAGTGTAAACACACTTCCACAATTACGCAACCATCAATCTCAGTTTGACTTTGTTCTCCTGTGCTAGTAGCTCCAGGATGGACTACAGGCCAAGTTGAACTATTGAACCAGTAGCAGCAGCTGACACCGGCCTCCCACCAGAGCGGCCGGGGTTCTATGTGGGATTTGTGGTGGACAGAGTTTCGCTGAGACATGCTTCCTCCAGTCATCCCGGTGTTGGTGCAGTAGTGACAGACGTAGCGCGTGGCTCTTGTCCCATGCCACAGTACGAGCTAGAAAATGATAATCTGACATAGGGTGTCTAGAAACACTACACTGTACCACGTTTATTTATTTGTAATTTATTTAATGACACTATTATAATATATTAATTTTCGGAGCCAAAATGTTCCCGACAATCATTTTATAATTATCCTTACATCATTCTAAAACATTAATTGTAAGCAACATATATATGTGTATGTATGTATAGATTTTTTCACATCGCATAGTGGCATAAGAATTGAAATTGCATATATTTTATTTCTCTTACCTCTTAATGATAACTGATATTTTAATGGAATTATTACTACCACAACCACCACCGCCACCACCACCGCNAGTAGTAGTAGTAGTAGTAGTAGTAGTAGTAGTAGTAGTAGTAGTAGTAGTAGTAGTAGTAGTAGTAGTAGTAGTAGTAGTAGTGTTGCTCGTCTGTACAGTGAAATAGCTCTATCTTGGAAACCGTTCGGAATAGGACATATATATATGTAAAGGTAAAGTTTGGTTTGGTAGCGATAAACAATGAACAATTTGAGTTAGACATGTGAAATTGATATGATGATAGAATGTAGGTATGCCTACGAACTTTATATTAAATTCTGTTTCTATGCCAACAATAAAAAACATGGCAACGGTGTAAAAGTACAAAAAAAAACGTATCCCTGTAACAGGCCATGGAGGAACATAGGGTTGTGAGATGTTGAGGGTGCAAAATTCTTCAAGACAGTCGGCTCATAGATGGCGGTAAAGTTGTCAGCCTTACGCGCCGGCCGTCCTTTATCCCCAAGAATATTCAAAGGATATTTCTGGTACTCATTTCTGTTAGAGGCTGTGTCGACCCTAGGACCATAGGGCGGCCGGAAGAAGTAGGTAAATTTAAAAAAAAAAATCCACCTCATCGGGATTCGATCCCTAGACCTTCCGGCTTGTAGCGTAGTGCCTCAACCGACTACGCAACCGCGTGCCCCAGGATATATACACGCGTGCGTGAAACCCTCTTCGGATGGAAAGAAGTAGGCAGGAGGAACAGCCTTTAGCGCGCGAATGGGAGCAAGAAGAATGACGAAACACTCCTTTACCCTTTCCTTCATATTCTTGCACCTTTTCTCCTTGTCCCGACTGGTCCGCACAGAGCTCCTGTCCCAACTCTCTCTCCCTATGCCTCTCTTTTCCGTCATCTTTCCTACAGACAAAACCGTAACTGGCTTGACAGAGATTAAATTTTGTAATGAGACCCAAACGGAACTATTGATCGCCAGCAGTCATGTGACTGTGACTGTGACTGTGACTGTGAATTTCGTTCGCAGCACATTCCTATGAAAACTATTTAGACATATTTTTCATATTGCTAGTGGGGTGGGACTAAGTCCCTTGTACTGTGGCCACTTCTGGCCTATTGTACCAGCCCCAGATGATAGGTGAGGGCGATTGTGGAGCAATTGGTGGAATGAAGATTGGCAGGGGAAACCGAAGTACTCGGAGGAAACCTGCCCCAGCGCTACTTTGTCCACCACAAATCCCACTTGACCAGAACCGGAATCGAACCCGGGCCGCCGCGGTGTGAAGCCAGCGACTAACCGCTTGAGCATTTAGACTTATACTACCACTATATACGGTATCGTGTAAAGTGCAGTATTTTCTTTGTATGTTTTCACGTAACTCAAAGGAGCCCCCCATTGGTTTATTGCGTTATTTCGTGTTATTTAATGATGACGGCCGACCCTGAAACGGGCGTGTAATTGGTACATTCGGTTCAATTTTTTATTTATTTACGTGCTTGCTCAGCCGCCCGAAGGCCAAATGTAAGGCAAGGACAAGCAAAGAGACAGACGAAACTAAGTAACTTGTGTCATCTAGACAATCAGTATACACTTAGTGCAGTCATGCCAACCACGATGCCGTGAGTAGAAATAAACATACGTACATTAATCTTGAATACAACTAGTGTCTTAATAACAGAGAAGTGATACTTTGAAGTTAGGAGCAGACTTATTTCAGTGGACACAGCGACTGGCTACGGGCTGGACGGACGAGTGGCCCATGTCCCCGTGAGTGTCAGGTTCTTCTGATCTCCACGTCGTCAAGACCGGTTCTGGGGCCCAACCAGCCTCCTATCTGATGGTTACCGGCGGCTCTTTCACCGGGAGTAAAACGGCTGGGGCGTGAAGGTCACCTCTCAGCTCCAATTAGTGCCGAGATCAAGAAGACATGAATCCCTACATCCAATGCAACCGATCACAGTGGCCACGCGGTCTGAGAAAAGAACTGTCTTTCCCCGCTCTAACAGTGGGGTCATGGGTTCGAATCCCACACAAGGCATGGATATCTGTGTGTGCGTTTATTCTGTGCTTGTGTTATTCTGTGTGGGTAGGTAGCGACCTAGCTACAGGCTGATCCCCCATCCAGGGAGTTCTACCGACTGGATATAGAGCAAGAAATTGAAAACGCGGCTAAGGTCCAACGAAGGGCTGCGGAGCCATAGATACACACCCACACACCTTGTCATGGCATAGTGCTTCATTGGTTATGCACAGGAACAAATTTACCTTTATGAAACATGATTTAGAGAACCAGTTTTGGTGCCAAATTAGTGAGCGTCCCTGCAAACAATATTAACCGCTAAAGGGCTTCAAAGAGAAGGACAGTTTTTACTGGAGGAGCAGACATTGAACACAGTAAATTCTCTAACGTAAAAGTTTGTGATGACTGTACATCCGTATAAATATTATGTTTCTGGACATTTATCCATCGTCCTGATTTTATCTAAAACACCGTCTTCTTTATATTTCAAAACAAAAAGTTTCGGAGACTGGATTCTGTCTCCGTCTTCAAGGAAAACCTATTCTGTTGGCCCAGTCGATAGAGCTAGACCCTATCTCTGGACACCTGTACTAGCACCACGATAGAGTATATAAACCAAGCACAGCACAAACCATCTGCGAGAGCGAAGACAAAACTTTGAAATATAAAAACTCCACAAGTATGAGGCCTCGCACCAGTTAACTATCAAGATAGAAATCATGACTGTGTAGAGGAAATTCGCCATATGGTGCCAACGCAATAAAATCAGGACATGGATAATGTCCAGAAACTTAATATTTGTACAGTAAATTCTCTGGTGGTCGGTCACGGTAGCCGAGCGGTCTAAGGCTTATACTGTCTTCACTCGCTTGGAAACCGGGATCGTGGGTTCGATTCCCACTCAGGGCATTGATGTTTAGTTTGTGTGTGTAAGTTTTTCTGTGTTTATATACAGCTAGAGGCCTTGCGACGAGCTGATCACCCGCCCAAAGATTCCTACTGAATGTGTAAGGTCTAGAGAAACCGAAGTGAACGGAGAAGTTCATGGAGGTAGGCCTAGGCCCACTGGGGCTGTAGTGCCAAGGAAAAATCTCTGGTATACCGAGCACGAACACGGATGCGCGTGTTGAATCCTGCCCCGGTACCATGCACGAACCTCTTTTGTGGTACACGCTACGTTATCAGAGAGCACGCTGCGTGCCATCTGGCGAGCTATCAATAAGTTACGCGGATTTATGGCGTGAAATTGTCCTGCTGTTGCCACTTTGCGACTGGCAGTAAATCAGGATACGAGGAGACACGACTGTATTGGCAAACAACAACTGGACGAAACCTCGTACCCTTCACACTTATAAGCGGCAGGTATCCGGCTGACTGAGGGTTTTCGTGATTTTCTCAGGGCAGACTCCAGGATAGTACCTAAAATATGCCACGGCCTCTTTATCCTATAACCATTCCAGTATTTATTCACTGATCAGGCTAATTTCGACGCTACTTAGTCTGTGTTACCTACAGTATCGATAAATGAAATGTAAATAAGTAAAGGTAAAATGTTGAAGTTGTCCACGTGCTTAACTAATTAAGCATTACACCATGAAGACGTATGGGGAAGTGGGTGTATAGATCCATGTATTCTTGAGGTCGGCACTAGTTTGAAGTGAGTGATGAGCTTCACGCCCCGGCTGCTTTACCCCGGAACCCATTTAATAGGAAGCTGAGTGAGCCTCAGAGCCGATCTGGATGACGTGGAGCTAATTCTTGACGCTGTAGGGACTCGAACCATGACCCCTCAGTCGTCCAGTCCGTAGCCAGTCGGTATACCGACTACGCTGTACAGGCTGCTTATATAAATGAATACCAAACTAAAGAACCACAACGTACAGTTTAATAACGGGTATAGCCAAGAATATCTTTCGTGATGAGGCCATTAACACAGGAATATGATCAAATATTTATTCTATGTAAAGCCACAGTGTGGCTGCCTATTAAAGAAGGGTTACACCGAGCACGTCAGCTCAGTCCGTGTCGCTTCTGATTTGTATTCTGGTTGTGTGCGTTTCGAATTTGACTGAAACTTTTCTTTTATTCTGCCGGTACCTGCAAGGAAATGTCGGATTTGTACATCAGATTGGGACACTTTTGAATCCCCATTCGTCCTGCGGATCCTGTAGTCTGAACTACTGATAATGTCCTCAAAGAAACCGTAAACAAATTAATATATTGAGTAATTTATTTAATACTAGTGTGGTGGGAGTAAGTCCCTTGTACTGCGGCCACTTCTGGCCTATTGTACCAGCCCCAGATGATAGGTGAGGGTGATTGTGGAGCAATTGCTGGAATGAAGATTGGCAGGGGAAACCGAAGTACTCGGAGAAAACTTGCCCAAGCGCCACTTTGTCCATCACAAATCCCACTTGACTAGACCCCGGGATCGAACCCGGGCCGCCGCGGTGGGAAGCAAGCGACTAACCGCTTGGGCTGTGGCGCGGCCGATACATTAAGTAAGACAGAGCGTTGTTAATAAAGGATACATTCAACAGGGAGGAACCGGGATAGCGCAGTTGGTATAGCGAGTGGCTATGGGATGCATGACCGAGGGGTCGGAGTTCGAGTCCCGATAGGATCAAGAATTTTCTCTTCTCTACGTCGTCCAGACCGGCTGTGGGGTCCACCAAACCTTTTATCCAATGCGTACCGGGGCTCTTACCCCGGTGGTAGGGCGGCCAGAGCGTGAAAGTGATCAAACACCTCCAGCTAATGCAGAGGTCAAGAAAATTTTGGATCTATTCTTCCACCCCCCTATACGCCTTCATGGCATAGTGCTTACTTAGTTAAGCACAGGGACAACTTTACCCTTTACCTCTTACATTCAACAGGGAGCCATTACGCCAAAGTTAAAATAATTTTTTTTTACGGAGGTCCACAGCCTAGAAACATACACCTATCTGAGGGCCGCGCCATAGCTCAGGCGGTTAGACGCTGGCTTCCTACCGCGGCGGCCCGGGTTCGATCCCGGGTCGGGTGAAGTGGGATTTGTGGTGGACAAAGTGGCGCTGGGGCGAGTCTTCTCCGAGTACTTCGGTTTCCCCTGCCAATCTTCATTCCAGCAATTGCTCCACAATCACCCTCACCTATCATCTGGGGCTGGTACAATAGGCCAGAAGTGGCCGCAGTACAAGGTACTTAGTCCCTTCCCACTAGCAATAAAAAGTACAGCCATCTGGCGAACCATCGACCTGGTTGGTGTGACAATACTGATATAGACTCGCATTTGGAGTGTTGGGTATGAATGTCAGCCTTGACAGATGCCTTCAGCTCACCAGTAGCCTGGTTCAGATAGTGACAACGTTCATTAAATAAAGAACAAAATAAGATTGTCAGAAACTGTGTACCGCGTGTTGCCGATGGATGTTCAGACGCCTGCTCTACTTTGACGTAAGCGTCATCCTACGTTTCTGCTGTACTGGTATGATGAGTAGTCGCCCAAACACTCATTTCTTCCCACTTTTTTTACCCGACCCGAGTAGGAATATTTGAACACTTGACTTGCGGTGCTGGTTCATCAAATAGTGACGCGTATCGTTACGTCATCGGTAAGGAAATAGATTTCATTTATAACGTACAGTGAGAACCGAAATTTCCGTACTAGAAATCTCTGTGCAATAGAGAGGACCTAGGTACAATTTGACCGATCACAGTGGCCTCCCGGTCTTAAGCATGAACCATCTTCGGCCGCTCGAACGCTGGTATCATGGGTTTGAATCCCACTCGAAGCATTCTGTGTGCTCATTTTCTCTGTTTGTGTTCTGTATGTAGGTAGCGTCCATGCGACTGGCTGATCCCCCTTCTTAGGAGTCCTACCGACATAGATGAAGAAACTGAAAACTGGCCAAGGTCCGCAAGGACTGTACAGCCTTATATAGATTAAATAAATAAATAGATGGTTGGACAGACGGACGGACAGACAGACAGTTGGATAGATGTGTGAGTGGGTGGGTCGGTAGCTAGATAGCACTTGAGTCTCTCACAGTTGTCGATATGATGGGTTGTCTCTTCTGCGAATATAATGGCGTGTAGGCTTTTGAAAATCAATCGATTGCTTTCAGGGGGATACTATCGGCTCCATCTTCAAGGTCGAAAAATAATCCAAGCAGGAAATCAGCATGAAGCCTGTAGCAAAATCTTCTGATTTCGTGCTTGACTTATTCTTCGATCCTGAAATTGTAGGCATATTCCTCCGAAACGTCGGTCGATTTTCAACGGACTACATAGCGTTATATCCCAGAAGGCATAACTCTCGAGACGGATTTCTCAGTGTATGACGCATCCTCTGTTATTTTGCAGGCAGTTCAAGTGGAGTGCCCTAACACAGTTTTGCTACAGTACGTAAAGAACTCGCCGTGCTACTTAACTAACCACAATACGGTCCATGATGTAGCTATGCGATGATACCTGATCTCTAATTGAAACTGTGTACATCTAATTCATTAATTAACACTAGAAAATTTCCTAATTAGTAAAGGACATAAGGCAAAGTTTGTCTGTAACGTTTTGAATATCAATATCAACGAGCGAGTTACTTCGTTGTTAATAACAGTATCAATAAATATAAAAATTGAATCAGACTACAAAATGAAGAAAGCAGTCTTCTGGGATTTGGCACCGTGTATATGTGGTGTTAACCGACGTTTTGGAGGAACGTATCGCCTCCATCTTCAGGGTAGAAGAAAAAATATTAGAAATCTGCAAAGCGAAGAGACCGTGAGAACCGGTAAAAGCAGACTGTCTACCCTGAAGATGGAGGCGATACGTTCCTCCGAAACGTCGGTTAACACCACATATACACGGTGCCAAATCCCAGAAG
>NW_019721759.1:279082-307109 GCF_002891405.2 Cryptotermes secundus
GGAGGAACGTATCGCCTCCATCTTCAGGCGGCTTTTACCGGTTCTCACGGTCTCTTCGCTTTGCAGATTTCTAATATTTTTTCTTCTACCCTGAAGATGGAGGCGATACGTTCCTCCGAAACGTCGGTTAACACCACATATACACGGTGCCAAATCCCAGAAGACTGCTTTCTTCATAGTCACCGCCGTGAAAGCCTCAAATCTTACATAGACTACAAAATGTTCTCTTCAGCCAAAATAAAATGTCCACGTAGAATTATGATCACATATTAAGTAAAACTCGTACACTTTATTTCAATAGTAGGCAAATTTATCCACAAATTAAATGTAATATTAATTTAAAGTATTTAAAATATCCGGAATGCGGTCATACCACGATTCTCAACTTTCTGTTCCTCTAGGAATTTTGGTAATGTTTTACGTTTTAATTTTTCAGATCCGTTGATATTGACATTTTTAAGTTATCATACACTTTAACTGCAAACAATGAAGGACGAGGAAGAGGAAGTTAGAACTGCTTCTGGTGAAACATCCAAACATCAAGTTGGTTCGTTTCAGCAATCTTTCTCTGCCCGCACTATGGCCACTAGTTCAAGCAGCAGAAGTAGCCCTTCTGGGAAATCGTCTGCTCTCACGTCATCAGATTCAAGTGACCGAGCCACGATTCAAAAGCAACAACTTTCAGAAAGCCTACAGAGTTCTACCCTTCGACACTTCGTTTCATCTTCAAGCTCGAAATCAGCAATAAGCAAATCCCAAGGCAGGCTGACTCATATGCTGGCATGTGAGGCAGGATCTAAGGATACTTTAGATACTGGGCAGGATATCTTGGGAATCGCTACTGAAGAACGGAAGGAAATGTCTTCGTCAAAAGTGAAACAGACATCAAAGAGTTCCTTCATAGCTTCAGCTCAAGAGAAACAGAAGTTTGGAACCAGTTCTTCCCAATTATTGTCATCTTCATCTGGAGAGTGTCCGGAAGTTTCAGTTATATCTAGTGCACAGAGTATAGCAGCGACGACAATATCCCATACAAAGGATATGACAGCTCCAAGCCAGAACCCGGTGACGGCAAAGTGCTCTATGACGTACCTCTCAGCCTCACAGGAAGATTACGAAAACATTCGGCAAAGGAGACACTTGTCGAGATCTCCATCTCCGTTGTCTAGCAGCACTGCTTCAGATGTGTCTGGTAGTGGGTTGTCTCCTGCAAGAACACTATCCACTGCAAAATCTGTCGAAACATCAGCCATAGGAAGAGAAGGTCGCCAGTGGCTGACAGCCACTGGTAGTAGCGGTTACAGATCTGAAACTGCGAAGTCAATGGAAAGTTTACGGAGCAATAGTGCAACATCTTCATCTACTGGTAGCACTGTCCATCACACTCACAGACAGAGCTTCTTGACCTCGTCCGAAAGAGACATGAGAAGAGTTGTGGCAAGTTCGGTTGAGGCTAGGTCTTTAGAAAACTTGGAGAAAGAAATAAGGCTGATGGGGAAAAGGAAAGTAGTGTCAGGTGAAGAAGTAGTAACAGGTGTTGAAGAGTCCAGTATGACAGCAGCAGAGAGACGTCGGGGGTTGTATGCGGGCATTATAAACCCGGGTGAACGCAGGATAACCGTGCCGCAACACCTGTCCCTGCCACCGCCTACAGGGGCTTATCTGAGCCTCGCCACTCCAGGAGGAGATCGGAAGCTCACCATCCTCTCCCCCCACAGTCCGCATCCGCCGGACCTCCTCCAGTTCACCAGCTCCGTCACTACACTCAAGACCAAGAGGAAGAAGGCCATGGTGTTACCCCGGCTGATACTTCCTCGAAGTGAGAGCGACGTTTTTCTCGAGTAAGTAGAACTTCTAGCTTGTGGCAGTGTCCGTAATTGAGTGATGCTGCACATATTTCTTTTTCTTGAAAATTGTATTCTCTTCTTACGTTTTAAAAGTTGTTAGAACTCATTCTTCTATTGTGTTAGAAATGTAAAACTAGGAGACGTTCTTTTGTTCTGATGGCACTCTGATTTTATTAACTCTGGCCGCTGGAGCAAGCTCTCATCTGTGTTGAAGTTTTGTAATGATTTTCTTAACTCCCACTGATGGTTTATGTTGTGTTTGGTTTATATATCTTGTCTTGTGTTGGTTCTGGTACCCAGAGATATGGACTGGTTCTATTGATTGGGCCTAACTGAGTAGGTTTCTACCTGAGGACGGATACAGAGTTCAATCTCCGAAACATTTATATATAAAAAAGACAATGTAAATCGTTCAAAAAGTCAATAATTGTATAAAACATTGTTAAGACATGCAAGTCAAGTTTATTTTATATCGAATGTCATGATAAATTATAAATATATTTAAAATATATTATTGCCACAAATGAGATGATTCGAATAGAAAAGACCAAAAAATCGACGGTAATTTCGATCAGAACTTAAGTATTTAGCACGACTGGCCGTCACATAGCTAAGGTGAGTATTGGACGCGTCCTCACGTCAACGTTCCGGGTTCAGTCTCAGAATTAAGTATGGGATTTTTAATGTGCACTGTGGCAAATTTCCTCCGAGACCTTGTGTTCGCCTGCCAGTTTGAATTCCACTGTGTTCTCTTTCTCTCGTCTGTCTACCGCGGGTGATGCAACGGGGCATTTGCGGGCTGAGTACCAAGGGACTGAGTCTTACCCAAGTCTGAGAATAAAAAATAAATTAGGGCCTCTAGCTAGCTAAATGCGGCTTATATCTCCATGTTTCTATGTTTTATACTGACAACAAACTTTCTTGTGTCTGAATATTTATTAATTCCAGTGCAACTAGGGTTCAGTCGCAGTGGGTAGTACCCGTGGGTTAATACGTGACAATGGTTGGACCGTGTGTGATAGATTTGTATTGTGAAAGTTGCCGAACAGATATGATATTAAGTGCACGGCTTTCTAAACCGCAGCTCTTCGTTCTCTCGAGGAAAGTTGACGCTTCAGAGGAATACACCTCATCCATCTTCAGGGTCTAAGAGCAAAGAAAGAAAGAAGCCAGCAGATTCATTTAGCGCCCTGTATAATGACGATCGCAAGCGCATCAAATCAGTAGTATTATATATATATACTCGTGTATATATATAATATTTATTATTTATTATTTTTAAGCATCCTGTTACACTCTACACAATGTATGACACAAACTCCGTCCTAAGTGCAACAATTTGTTGTAGTTCTTTTGTCTTCTTTTCTTCTACACTACATGTTTCGGCCGTAAATGGCCATCATCAGGTGTATTTCTCTCACATAGCTGTTACACTGCACGTAGTTTAAAATTTAAAAATACCAGCTTCCTTAATTGTTCATTTATCCGTTGTTAATAGGTCCCGATATATCAGAATTCCCTTGCTGATATTTGTCACATATGTATAAAATCTTTGTTAATTTACGTACGTCGATTTGATTTTTGAATTTTGGTATTTTTAAAATCTTCAATTTAAATTTAAAAAATTTTTAATTTTAAAATTTAAAATTCAAAATTCACAGTAATACTCTAATACAGTAATAGTAATACTCTGTACACTTACTTTTCAACCCTGAATATGGAGGCGATATGTTCCTGTGAAACGTCGGTTGACTTTCCACAGCGCCCAGACCGAGTCTGAGGTCCACCCAATCGCAACTGGGGGCTCTTTCCCCGGGAGTAAATCGGCAAGAGCATAAAGCTGACCACTCACCTCCATCTAGTGCGGAGGTGAAGAAAGGTGGAGCTACAACTCCACTCCCCCATATGTCGCCATGGCATAGTACTCTAGTGACTAAACACAGGGACAGGTTTACATTTACCTTACAAGGCAATATGTTCCACTCTTCACTTGTGAAACAAATAACGAAGAGTAATACCTTCTGTGATGAGACTGTTCAGTCTTTTTGTGTATTCACATCCCAGCAGGTTGTACTCTTGTACTCACCACTGAGAGGACTCAGATCCAACAACAATAAACTATGTGCCCCCCTCATTCTTCCATCTCTCTGTCTAAATATTAACTGTGTCTGAGGTAGGCACACACATTCGGTTTCCTTCTTGAACTGTGTTAGTCATTTGTTGATATTAGCTTCTGGTAGGTAACAGCTGTTGTGTACGTTCATCTTTGAGACGTCTCAACCCACCTCGCCTATGTCTTGCATGGAGAAGGCACTTTCATATGTTTATTTTATTAAAAGGCAATCAATTCGTAATGTTTCCACGACGTCTCTGGCGAGGTTGCTTCGTCTTGTGATGAGACGCAGTCTGTGTAGTAACGGAGCCCGGAGATACAATTCCGCTAACAGCTTAAGCGAGTCCTCAACTGCTAAAATTTCTTCCCATCCTTAAAACCGATTTGTCCAATATCTTCCTTAATAAAATATTCTTTTTGAATTTTGAAATTGTCGCTTTCCGTCGGGTTTCTTCATAAATATTTTATATTGTCACGTGTATTGGTTTATACTACTGTACAAAGCTATATTGAAACCTATTTGGTCCTATGGTCTTCAACTCTGGAGACGTGCAAAGCCGTCGACAATCAATCCCATCCAGAGATTCCAATCAGAAACACTAAGGGCAGTTGCAGACGCGCCATGGTATGTGAGCAACCTTACACTCCACAACGACCTAAAGATATCCTTCGTCAAAAATGAAATACTAAGAAAGGCTGAAAGGTACAAAAACCAAACTGTAAAAAAGACAACGAATTAATAGAAGAGCTATACACCAACGGTTCAGTGACAAGAAGACTGAACAGAACATGGCCCCAAGACATCACCAATCAATGAAATAGACTCCAAGAAACATCACTGGATGTTTCCCTTGCAAGCTAACCACCTACAACACATTTACTTAATACTCTGTAATGATGTAGATTGTAAAGAAGCATAATAATAAAATAAAAAAGCATGTATTGGTGACTATTAATGGGGTTTGGATTGGTGAATGGATTTATTATCCACTTACGGATCGTAACTACAGGCTATATAAGGAGAAGCCAACAATAAACACACAGAGATATTGGGTTTTCGGACTTTATCCATCGTCCTGGTTTTTAAGATAACTGGATCCAGTGATCGAGGCTAGCTCTTTCTAAGGGACCCAACAGAATAGGTGTTTTCCCTCACCCGAGGACGGAAACAGATCCAGTTTCCGAAACGTCATGTTTTTCTTAGTTATCTTAAAAACCAGGACGATGGATAAAGTCGGAAAACCCAATATCTCTGTGTGTTATACACCATCATCAGAATCCTATAGTCAACAATAAACAGTTCAGTTGGAAGTCGGAACAGTTCCAGCGGAGTGTCCCGTCGGAAGAAGATGAAATATGTCGGATACAGAGTTGACAAGGATCAGAATCACAATGGAGGGAGAAGAAGTTTTTGGCTGCAGTTTTATTGTGAGTTATTGTAATTGTGATTACGAGTGACTGTACAAGGAGTGATCAATAAATTCTGTCACCCCATCCAAAACCCGTTTCATTAGTCACGCAGACCCCGGATACGTGACAATATCTTGCGGGGGAAGAGGATATGAGGGCAAGTATTTTGATCCGTCCACTTGTTTTCTGCCTACTAATGAAACCACGACTAACGTTATGCATCTCCAGCAGTAATATAACCAGAGTGGAGCCCGAACAACAGACCTGAAGGGAATATGAAAATTGGAAGGCCCAAACTGAGATGGAAGGTGTGATCAGGGATATCAGGGCCCTGGCAGCGCTGAACTGGAAGAATAGAGAAGACTCCCTGAAGCCTCTGAAGAAGACCAGAGTCCACACAGGACTGTCGGGCCAATGGTGATGATGAGTGACCCGGACAAGGTGGCCAAGTTGTAAGGCTGTGGATTCATATTCAGAAGCCCTCATTTCGAATCTCATTTGGGATACTAGCCTTTCCAACTGCGACATTTATTGGTTTCTCTCAGTCCCTCCAGGAAAATTCCGGGAAGATTGCTTAAATTAGGCCTCGAACGGTTCAAAATTCTTTTGAATTCAACGGTCATCTTTCATGGTGTAGATGCTGACAGCGTTGCAAATAACGCACATGCAGCTAGACAAATGCGTTGCCAAGCAATGGAATGAATGGAATTTCAAAGAAGTTTTGTGACATTTTACGCACCGATTTTCATAAAACTTTAAAAAAAAAGTTTTGCTAAAAATATTATTTATTAATGTTCAATTAAGATAATTCATACTAATAGCCTTCTCGCTTGACGCTAGCCACATTGAGCAACCCTGTTTCAGCATGGTTGCCGGATCGCTACTTAATTAAGGATCGATAACTATTATAACGATAGGTTGCAGTTAATCTGTACCAAATGGAACGAGCTAACCCAGGGATTTGAGGAGACCGCGGCTTGAACGCGCAAATCCATTGGTTTAATTACACTGATTACTTTCCTGAAGTGAATCATTTGGGTAAGGCACGCAGTACGTTCAGCTCTGATAGTTCAGCAGTAATTCCAGTCACACAGGTTCATTCATTCATTCATTCATTCATTCATTCATTCATTCATTCACACATTCCTTTATTCATCAATGACTCTATAGCCTTTGTTGGCCTTGACCTTTTTTTAATTCTGTAGTTAGGTACACAGCCGGTAGGACCCCTTAGGCGGGGGATCATGACGTTGCAAGGACAAAACAGACGCAGAGTAAACGCACATAAATATTCATGCCTCCAGTGGGTTTCGAGCTCACGATCCCAACCTTCTAGCGAGAGAAGACAGTCCATGCCTTAGGGCGGCCGCATACCAACTGCGTCAAGACGAGCATCAAGACATGAGACAAAAGACGCCGTTTTGCTTCATTCGTGATTCGTCAGCATGAAACTGACGTCAGAATCATGACTCAGACCGGTGTGCGGCGGTTTTCATAATCTCATTCTTTTCAACTATGCTCATTATTTTGCGTCATGTCGCAGACATCGTGTCTTGACGCATGCCGGTGTGCGACCTACCTAGGACCGTTTGGCCACTGTAATCGGCTACAGCATTCATTATTTACTTACTTAATCCCTTCCTCGAGGGTTTTTTTTTTTTATAAATTTACAGGCGGTGGGACTCCTTGGACGAGTGATAAGCTCATCGCAAGGACTATACCTAAACACAGAACAAACACACACACATACTTTAGACCATTCGGCTACCGTGACCGGCAACGTTCATTGTACCTCTGTCACAGTCATGGATGTCACGGATGAGAGAGTGAAACTGCAAGATCGTATTCTGTAGGTTCCGTGTTCATGTCTCAGTTCCGAGACCCGCTATTCTGGTTTCGGTATGTCAGTTCAGGCCATTACCCAATGCTTCTAGTGTCTTATTCACTAATGACTCTGCAATTCGACACTGTGTAGTCTGAGCTACTTACTCCGTCGTTGAACAACCCGCAGTCGTCCCATTTTGAGCAAGAGAACAGAGGAAAATGGATAATATTGATAGACAATGAAGGAAACTTTATTGTTTTTCTTAGGTCTCCACATGAACAAATTCATTCATTAAAAAAATACACCTTCGTTTGTGGAACAATTTGTTTCGGTACAAATATTCATAATCATCATTCCATGGATTACGCGAATCATCTGTTTCGGCCTCTAGTATTGTTGGCGTTTTGTTCCATTTTATCCTTGTTCCTTTGCTTGTTCTTTTCTGTTTGTTTGCTTTTGTTCTTGCTTCCTTGTTTTCTTTTTTACTCTAAGACTGATCAGTAGCGAAAACTCGCTCTGGCTGAACTACGAGCGCTCCTGAGAGCTAGCTCAGTGGCAGAATTAGGAGCGCTCCTGAGAGCTAGCTCAGTGGCAGAACTACGAGCGCTCCTGAGAGCTAGCTCAGTGGCAGAACTACGAGCGCTCCTGAGAGCTAGCTCAGTGGCAGAACTACGAGCGCTCCTGAGAGCTAGCTCAGTGGCAGAACTACGAGCGCTCCTGAGAGCTAGCTCAGTGGCAGAACTACGAGCGCTCCTGAGAGCTAGCTCAGTGGCAGAACTACGAGCGCTCCTGAGAGCTAGCTCAGTGGCAGAACTACGAGCGCTCCTGAGAGCTAGCTCAGTGGCAGAACTACGAGCGCTCCTGAGAGCTAGCTCAGTGGCAGAACTACGAGCGCTCCTGAGAGCTAGCTCAGTGGCAGAACTACGAGCGCTCCTGAGAGCTAGCTCAGTGGCAGAACTACGAGCGCTCCTGAGAGCTAGCTCAGTGGCAGAACTACGAGCGCTCCTGAGAGCTAGCTCAGTGGCAGAACTACGAGCGCTCCTGAGAGCTAGCTCAGTGGCAGAACTACGAGCGCTCCTGAGAGCTAGCTCAGTGGCAGAACTACGAGCGCTCCTGAGAGCTAGCTCAGCGGCAGAACTACGAGCGCTCCTGAGAGCTAGCTCAGCAGCAGAACTACGAGCGCTCTTGAGATCTATCTCAGTGGCAGAACTACGAGCGCTCCTGAGAGCTAATTCAGCGGCGGAACTACGAGCGCTCCTGAGAGCTAGCTCAGCGGCAGAACTACGAGCGCTCCTGAGAGCTATCTCAGCGGCAGAACTACGAGCGCTCCTGAGAGCTAGCTCAGCGGCAGAACTACGAGCGTTCCTGAGAGCTAACTCAGCGGCGGAACTACGAGCGCTCCTGAGAACTATCTCAGCGGCAGAACTACGAGCGCTCCTGAGAGCTAGCTCAGTGGCAGAACTAGGAGCGCTCCTGAGAGCTAGCTCAGTGGCAGAACTACGAGCGCTCCTGAGAGCTAGCTCAGCAGCAGAACTACGAGCGCTCTTGAGATCTATCTCAGTGGCAGAACTACGAGCGCTCCTGAGAGCTAATTCAGCGGCGGAACTACGAGCGCTCCTGAGAGCTAGCTCAGCGGCAGAACTACGAGCGCTCCTGAGAGCTAGCTCAGTGGCAGAACTACGAGCGCTCCTGAGCGCTAGCTCAGCGGCAGAACTATCGTCTCTCAGCTCCTGAGCTCGCAGGATATTTGTTTCGGTCATGTCATAGTATGTTGCCTCCATCACGGCTGTCGGATCACATCCACCCACAGTGGGGTACAATTAGTTACCAGCTAGCAAACTAGTCATTCCCCAAGCATTTTTTTTCCTTGGCACTACAGCCCCAGTGGGCCTAGGCCTACCTCCATGAACTCCGTTCACTTCGGTTTTTCTAGATCTTACACATACGGTAGGACTCCTTGGGCGAGTGATCAGTTCGTCGCAAGGCCTCTACCTGTAGACAAAAACAAAAAAAACGCACACAAACATCCATGCCCTGAGTGGGATTCGAACCCACGATCCAGGCTTCCGAGCGAGCGAAGACAGTGCATGCCTTAGACCGCTCGGCTACCGTGACCGGCACACACACAAGCATTACATCCTTCAAATTCAGCTTCGCAGATTTATTGGACGTATCACCACTTAGTCCATGTCCCCATGTAGATTCACCAACATGTTGCGGCCTCATAGAGTCATCATCAGGTATATATGATATGTAGACGTTTCAGGGAACCTACTAATGTCTGTCTTCAAGAGTAAGCCAAGAGAATGACCAGAAAGATCAAGAAGGAAGGGTAGCCACTGGTTATTTCCTGGGAGTACTTTTCGACCCCGAAGATGCAAGTAACACCTGCCGAAACGTCGGTGAACTTTTGTCGGACTGCATGGTATCATGTCCTAAAAGGCAGTGCCATTAATATTCTCTTCATTTTAAATATGAAAATGAATCACGCGTATGTTCAGTTTAAACACATTTCGACTGAGGCTAAAGATATTCTGTTTCCGGTGTTGCAGAGTCGTGTGCGCCCAGAGTATTTCCGGGCACGTGACGTAGGCTACTTGCGTTGCTGTGACGTCATCACTTAGTCACCCTTGACATGCTTCGGGTTTGACAGGGTCCAGACGTTCTCAATCCGAGTTGGCAAGAGCAACGCCTTGAGGCTGGGTCCTACCTGGGAAACCAGCAGCCTCTCAGCTACTCAGAAATATCGCAGCGTTTTATGGAAAACAACGATTCATTACAGTGTTAACAGAAGCCCGTTAGTGACTTCTATCCTGAGTCAGATGAATCATATCCATGCGTGAAAAACCTAAGGAGAGCCAGTTCCCGGAATAAATTCTAAAAGGGCACCAATCGGACACGAATGAAAATCGTTACCGCGTAAGCTAACTTGCTTGACTCTAGGATGAAGCAAATTACATTTGTTCTTGTACACAGTTCAATTTTGGTTTCCTTCTAATCCTCAGAGACATATGAAAGAGGGAGGACTTCTCTTTGGTCTTTGTACCGCGTAGATGTGGGCTGTTTTTTAGATACATGTTTCTTCCATCTTCAATATCGCATTGAGTGTTTATGCATATATGTGTGTTTGGCCTGGTATATATTTCGCCAGTTCACTGGCTCCGATCTCAACCCTTCCCTCCCTAGATCTGTTGGAACCATACTCTCTCTCTCTCTCTCTCTCTCTATATATATATATATATACACACCCGGCGGAGGTCCGGGAGGGACTTTAAGCCGTGGGTCCCGTGTCGTAGCTTTACGGCACGTAAAAGAACCTCATGTCTCAAGGAGGCCTCTGAGCCAAATTATAAGGACATTTCCCGCCCAACAATAGTCTCTAACGCCTCTGGTAGAGGGGGGGAGCATCTAGATACCGCTGAGCCAGTAGAGGCCGAACTCACTGGCTGAGTCGGGACTGAAGGCACGCACCAATACCGGTAGGGTATAGAGACTGGTAGAATATCACAGGGGGACGTACAATAGATCACTGGTCGCGGCGCATGGGGAAACCCACCCCCTCCAATAATAATAATAATAATAATAGACCCTGACGATGGATGCAACGTATACCTCTGTAACGTCGCAAAACTGTCCACAGCCACAAAAGACACAAACCAAAGAGCAAAACTAATATCAAAAGCATGACACTAAAGCGTCTAAACATAAAGTAATGTGCCACTGGCAAAGAGATTTTAATTTAAACATGGCCACATAGCGAAACCTCTGATCCTCAAAGGCAAATATCCAACTGCTGATGAGGTGGAATGAGAGATTGGCACGTCTAAACAAACGCATGGTGGAAACCTTCTACATGTATGACGGGTCATCTTCAAAACGTTATTCATGTGCGAAGTGTCGGTCTGTTAGAGTTGTGTATAAATTGTATTTGTGACGTGCAGCACCGCCACCCAAGGCAAATGTCTGTCGTCGGAGTAGGCGGGCTGTTTGCTTTCTCTCGGTCGCCACGCGTCACTGTACCCTCCAAATCCTGTGAGTGGATATGCATTAAAATAGAAATCACACTTTGGCTTTTACATATTGGCTTCGTCATGTCTGTCTCTCTGTTCTTCTTTATTTCTGTGTTTAAACAGCTCCTCTCACACTGGATGGATTTCCGTGACAATTTATATTGGGGAGTAAAGTTGTTTCTATGCCTAACTAATTAAGCACTACGCCATGAGAGAATATGCAGGAGTGGATATATAGATCCATATTTTCTTGACCTCGGCACTAGCTGGAGATGAGTGGCCAGATTCACGCCCCAGCTTCTTTACCCCCGGGGAAAAACCCCCCAGTATCCGCTGGATAGGAGGCTGGGTGGGTCCCAGAACCGGTCATGACGGCATGAAGAAGAAAAAATTCTTGACTCTAGCGAATTGAACTCCGACCCCTCGGTCTTTCAACTCGCAGCCAGTCGATGTACCGAATACGCTATTTATATTGGGGAGCTGTTTTCACAAAATTCGGTCCTGGTTAAAAATGAACAAAAATAAAGCACATTTACAGAAAGACCCAAATGCGTTTATGAAAACATTTCGCCGTTTGTCCACTCCACTGACGGAAGCACACTAGAGTTCCTATGGGAACAAAGTCATAAAAATCCCATTACTTGACTCCGTAACACCTGATAATACGAGCAGGTCACAGTGACCTTTGCGAGACCGCGGCCAGGCAAATTCTTTTGTTATCAGACAAGGGCACGGTGTAATTAATGCCGGGGCCCGGCGGTTGAGAAACACTGGTCTAGGGCACGAGCTGTCTTCGCCCGCTCAAACACTGGGATCTTAGGTTCGAACTCCACGCGAGGCATGGATGTTTGTCTACACCTCTTCTGTGTTTGTGTTGTCCTCTCTGCAGATAGCGGTCTTGCGACGGGCTGATGCCCCGTCCAAGGGGTCCTACCGACTGTCTGAAGATTAAGAATCTAAAATGAAACGAAGGGTTTCACAGATACCCTGTGCTCTAAGTGGGAGCAATAAGAAATATGAATGAATGACAATGTGAAGGGAATACGCCGACACAGTCTTACAATTTAAACTGTTGGGGACTCTGATATCTACACCACGTGAATCATCGTTTAAAGTTCATTTATTAAAGTAAAGGTAAAGCTATCACTGTAACAGGCCGTGAAGGCCCATAGGGTTGTGAGACGTCGAGGCTCCCACATTTTCTCTAGACAATCGGCTCACAGATGGCGATAAGGTTATCAGCCTTACGGGCCGAACACAATTTACACCCTCCCCCCCAAGTAGATTCCTGGTACTCATTTCTTCTAGAGGCTGAGTCGACCCCAGGGCCATAATGCGGCTGAAGGGATTAGGTCAATTGAAAAGTCCACCTCATTTTGACTCGAACCCGCGCCCTTCCCGGATGTAACATAGTGCGTCAACTAACTATGCAATCGCGTGCCCCTTTAGTTTTACAAATATTTATTTTCAAAATATACTATAAGTAAAATAATGTATCATATATATATGTATATATATGCAGATGAAAAACTGAACAGAGAAAACCTCGAGATGAAATATTTTAACGTGCCTTGAATATTAGGCTGTGCTTATATTTTGTCTTGTTATTTCTATACCGGGCAGAGAGACAGTCCAGGATGCAGTGTTACAGCAATGTACCTGTGAGCAGAAACAAGCCTGGAAGCGTATTTGGTAGAACAAATGAAAAATAAACTCTAAAAAAAGGCTTTAATTTATAGATTTTCACCTAGCAGCTGTAATATTTTGCTCTTATTCAGGAGATGGGTTCCATCTTTTAGGATATAACGCCGTGTAGTCCGTTGAAAATCAGTCGACGTTTCGGAGGATAATATCGCTTCCATCTTAAATGTCGAAGAATAAGCCAAGTAAGGAACCATCATGAAGCAGGTAGCAAACATAGCAAATATCTCAGAAGGTAGAACTCTCCATAACCACCTTTCTGAGAACCTTGTGTCCTACAGGATATGCCTGTTTCAAATCTCGGTCCTTCTTCTTCTGTCATGACTCACGTCTTTTGTGATTCTCTAGTTCTCCGTCCTTCCCGATCCTTACCTATCCACATTCAGGATAATCTTCCTGCATTCATAATTCGATACAAAGGAACCTCTGCAGTTGAGTCATCTTACTTAAAAATAGTCCACCTGGGTCCACTCGGCACGGCGGCCACTGATTGGCCTATTGTAGCCTGCCCTGGGTGATTATGATAATGGAGAATTTGATGGAATGAAGATTGGCAGGGGAAACCGAAGTACTCGGAGATAACCTGCCCCAGCGCCATTTTGTCCACCACAAATCCCACTTAACCAGACCCGGGATCGAACCCGGGCCGTCGCGGTGGGAAGCCAGCGACTAACCGCTTGAGCTATGGCGCGGCCAAGTGACTACTTAACAGCTGGACGACCAGAATTCTGTTTCCAGTTAAGGATAGGGACTTCTCTGCTCTGCACCTAGTAGAGGTAGATTGGTAACCCGCGGCGCCTCCAGTTTAATGTGCACCAAGGTAACTTTTTTCTGAGTGTAAGTCGGCTAGAGCGTGAAACTGAGTAGTTGGCTTCCATCTAATGACGCGATTAAGAACCATTTGGGCTTCAAAACTCGTGTCAGCGTAACTTTACAACTGGCTGTTTACTGCCAGTCAGTTCGTCTAGGCGCCGCGCCCCTTGAGACTCACGACCAGTAATTTTATTTCCCAACTGAATACTTCTAGTTATAGTCCTTATGTAACATCCTACCTGACGAGAGGATTTATCTGTCGTTTACAATCGCTGCCGGACCTCGCCAGCGCAGTCATTCTCAGGTCCAAGCCCCCCGGAACTCATAACCACATTTTACTGCATCAGATTCGAGACTCCCCGAACCTGAAGAACCAGATTCCCGTATTTGTATCCCCCAGGAACAGGGTGGTCCGTTATACCCTCAGGCACTGGGTTCCCTTTTCCCCTCCTACAACAACTCGCAGAGATATGGTGGAGGTATTCGTCCCCGCCTCCACATGGGACCCTTTAAAACTTGATTTCTTCTAAATAACTTATAAAAATTCAGTTTGTACCTCACAGGAAACACATTCCGTCTCCACAACAAAAATCAGCCGGTTAATGCTGTTTAGGGGAATAATCGCTGCGTAACGCGAGAACCATACGCAACATGCAAACACACACTGTGGGCAGAACGCAGTGTTAAGTGTTTTAAAGTAAGCGGTGCATTTGAATCACTGGGCTTTAAAGCGTTAATTCCACTCCTCATGTGTCTTTATGAAGTTGTGCTCAAAAGGGTTAATTGGAGTCAAATTTCACTAACATCAGCATGCTGGTGACCAAACGCAATTTCCATCATGCGTTTATCCTGCTTATCTAATTGCCGGCGACAGTGCGTTTTTGATGTAATGCTATTGGAGTTGGTAGTGTTCGCCCACCAACCATGGACACCACGCTGATGCAACACACTTGCACAGAAAAGCTACATATGACGAGACACATCAATCACAACACACAAAGGGCAGTTTTGTCCACCGTCAAGAACGCCAGCACACAAGAGGCATCGACAACAAAAAGCTAAATCGGATACGCGGAGAAGACAAGTGCGTTACAGTGTTCATCCTCAAAACCGGAGAACTTGAATTTATTCAACTTCAATTTTAAACGTATTTGAAATATTTTTTAATCTTTTAACTTTCAACATTCAAACAATTTTAATTGGTACTTCCTTCGACAGGGGGAAAATGCGGCAGCGTAGTTGGTTGAGGCGTTATGTTATAAGCCGGACGGTCACGGGTTCGATTACCGATGTCTTTGAATTTTTCAGTGGACCTAATCCTTCAAGCCGCACTATGGCCCTGGTATCGACTCAGCCTATAGCAGAAATGAATACCAGGAATTTTCCTGTGGGTAAAAGGTGGCCGGCGCATAAGGCTGAAAACTCACCGCCCTCTGTGAGCCGATTGCGTAGAAAATGTTGGAGTTTCGACGGCTCACAGCCCTAGGGGCCTCCACGGCCTGTTACGGGTATAGCTTTACTATTTTGTTTTCTTACTTCCTTCTACAGGAATTTAATACAGTGAAGTAACTTACAACATGGCATACCTAAGGATGGCCATGTGAGGCCCGAACATGTTATATGAATAAAGAACATGTGAATGTAACATGACACTCTGGCGGTAACCACGTATCCCACGAAAAATTTACGAACAAACAAAAACAATCTCCGTATCTTTTAGTCCACAAAGGAACTATACCGACCGAGCGACCGCCGCTTGTCGGCGAAGTTAGTGCCAACTTTAGCGGATAGAGGGTGTCGCGTGGTCAGCGTAACGGATTCCCATGGCCGTTAATTTCGGTTTTCTAGACCGGAAAACATTTACGAGCATTGCATCAACAATACCGAAAATCGATACTGACTTATCAATCAGTAGTAGCTGTGAAAATGTATATATTCGTTTTCGTTATGTTCATTACACTTTGAGGTTCATAATATGAAGATGCGATCATCAGGTGATTTTAGTAGTTCTCTATAACAAGAATGTAGCTTCTCGTTAATGTGACTCATCCTGTTCACTTTCCGTTATCATCGCTTATCATTATTTAATTCGTTAGTCTCAGATATCTGATTTTGTAGTATAACGACCGTTTTCATAATTCTTTTTAATTTAACGATCAATTTGCTTCATGAAGAAGGCCGTCTTCTTGGATGTGACGCCGTGTAGATATTGGCGCAAACCGACGTGAGCCACCTGCTCACACTGGTTCCTCGCTCGCGAATTTTTATAACTTGAAGATGGAGGCGATACGTTCCTCCGAAACGTCGGTTTACATACTATCTACAGGGCACCACATCCCAGAAGACAGCATTCTTCAAAGTCACCGCCGTGAAAACCTCAAATCCTACAATTTTCTTCATGATAGAACCCTATAAATCTTTTTAAGCGTAGCTATTAAATAGAACGTAGGGTGGTACCACAAATATGCTGTACGTCTGTTAACGGTTATGTTACAGCACAGATATCTGCTTCTTTCTTCGTGTCTTTGTAAGTTTTAGGAGCAATCATCGTAATGCCCTTCTTGCTGGGGCTAGATGCCAATTTGATTGGCACGGAGAAGTGCTTCGTGCACGATGCCAATTTTTTTGTTGTTGCCTCAGTTTATTTTATGGTAATTCTCATACTTACTTTGTGCTTAAAAATAATTTCGTCCCAGCCTACTGCTCAAGGAAACATGCAGTCTGTCTTTGAATTTTGTCACTAAGTTTTCGTATAACGCAGTTCTGTATCCAGGGAAACAGAACGAAGACGACAACAAGGAAGACACAGATCAAGATACGAATAACAGGTTCGTAGAGGACACACGGAAATGAGGGGTGTAGGGGGCAAGAGATGTAGAACGACAGAGACAGATGGCGAACTTGGTTGTTATACGAGCCTCGTGAAATTGAGAATTCGAAAAAAGAAAAAGAAAAATAAAGAACTCCATTTCAGACTGTTTTGTATTGTCGGGCTCATTCTCTGATGATCATAAATGTTTAAACAGTGTTATAAATTATTTTCTGAACGATTTGTGGTAAAGGTTGATTTGTTATACTAATATTAGGCGTCGTCCATTTACTTTCGCAATAGAAGGCAATACCACGCAGTCTGCTTCATAGTTTTTTAGTAATCTGATCTTACGAGAAATAAGGGCTTCCTTCTCCAAACTTTAGTAGGAGCTGAAATCGAAGGGGATTACATTGACTGCATATGTAGTACGCACGGAAAATAAATTCGTATAAAAATTCGGAAGACCTGAATAAAGAAACCTTTTAGAAAATATAAGCCTATATAAAATGATAATATTTAAATGAATATTAAAAAAAAATTTGAAGTAATGATATGGACTGCATTTATCTTGCTATGGAAGCTTTTGTGAACACGATGATGAATCTTCCGGTTTCGTAACTGCCGGGAATTGTTTGACTACCTGAACGACTACTATTTCCTCAAGAAACACTCTGCTCCATGTAATTAGGGAGTTGTTTAGATTTTACGAGCACCTTCCTTACGAAAAGCACTATCTTGTCAAATGTGACGTCCTATAGCGTATTGTTTATCGACGTTTCGGAGCAAAGTACTGACTGTGTTCAAAATCGAAAATTGCGTCAAAAATATCAACCCAAATTTGCTTGTGTCTTTTTGATTGCCGGACTCTTCGACCGTGAAGGTGGAGGCAGTATCTTTACCGAAACATCTGTTGACCAAGCGGCTTGGTTTGTTAAAAACGCTGTAGAGACATATGATAGGTGCTTGGTTCGAATCTCGATCGGGAGACAGAATATCCTGAGTTTTCCCGTGGTTTTCCCTGAATCCGTCCAAGCAAATGACGGTATAATACCTCGAATATGCCACGGCCATTTCCCTACAAAACCTTTCCATTCTAGCAGTCGACACTATATAGACCACATACTGAAAAGAGTCACAAAATAACCCGCCAAAACAGACTCTGGCGGAGAAGAGTTCTAGCTTCTGGTATATACCGCATGTAGTCCGTTGAAGGACATATCACCTCCATCATCAGGGTTGTAGAGCAAGCCAAGCAAGAAATCAGCATGAAGGAGGCAGCAAGGTTACTCTTCAATCCTAAAAACGGAAGCGACATGTTCGCCCGTAACGTCAGTTGACTTTTCAAAGGGCTACATAACGTTATCGTCCAAAAGATAGAACGCCAAGTAAGCACCACTGAGATAACCTCAAATCATACAAATGTTGGTAAACTTGTACCTGACTACACGGCGTCACATCCCAGGAGACATTGCATAGTCACCGCCGTGAAAATATACGAGATCTAGCAACATCCCTTACGGTTCAAACTCAGATACTTTTAAGTCTATTCTTCCTGGTTTTATTAAGCAGGACTCGTCCTAGTTGTACATTCAGAATGGCCTCAATGCTTTACAGAGCTCGTTGATGGGATGGTGCATACCTAGAAACGAAGCGGGGTATTTCACAATTATTTCCATTTACCGACCCCTCCGGATGATGGAAACGTTACTAAAAACAGTCACCAAAACAACCAACCTGTAATGAATGACGTCATTTCAGACCAGTGAACACTAGGAAATTGAAAAGTTCCGGAGAGTGCACTCGGGATGCAGATGAGTGAAGCAATATAAAGAGATATATCTCTCTTTCCTATTGCTCCCACTTTGTAGCATAGGGCATCCCTGAAACCCTTTGTTTCACTTCAGTTTCTTAATCAGGACTCCTTGACGGGGGACAGCCCGTCGCAAGGCCGCTACCTACACAGGAACACACAAACACAGTTCATGCCTTAGTCCGCGCGGCCACTATGATCGGCCGTAGAGAAATATACCACCTATGAATTCATGAATCCAGAGAGCACTGGAAAGAAATTCTATGCTGCTGTACGGGACTTGCTATGCATAAATCCAATTGACCTAACCCTTCCAGCCGCACTATGGCCCTGGGGTCGAGTCAGCCTCTAACAGAAACGAATACTAGGAAACTTCCTGGGGGTAAAGGGCGGCCGGTGCGTAAGGCTGATAAACTTACGGTCATTTGTTAGCCGATTGTCTAGAAAATTTTGGAGCCTCGACGTCTCACAACCCTATGGGCCTCCACGGCCTGTTACAGGGATAACTTTACCGTCTAGGTTCAAATATTCTCCTTAGCATTCTGTTCTCAAACACACTTAATTTACAACATAATTGAAGATAGCAATTGTAATAGGAAGTAAGTAATTCTTTACGGTATTGACTGTGCCTTTTGATGGCCTGAAATACGTAAAGGCAAAATTTTACCTACTCCTGTTCAACCAAATACGCTCAATGGACTTCTTGTTTGTGGAGGAGTAAGGGTTGAAGATGTCTACTGTGAACACTCTGTTTCTTCCGTCGGTGTGTGAGAACAAGTTTAGTGGTGGGTGCCGTTACGATGTTGAATAAGCATTCGCAAACAGCCGATAAAGGATGGTCCTTGATCTTGGGCGTTGGTAAGACTGTTGACAACGCTTGGTAAAAAGAGCGTATTACCAAATGTTAACAAGGCCTCAGACTTGGACTGGTCTTCTGAAGTTTTTTCTAACCTTATGCTTCATAATGTTAGTTTCTAATATGAATCATTGAGTTTCCATGTTATCTACTTTACTGTCAGTTTGAAAGTGCAGACGTGTTTCCCTTTCTATAAGTTGGGACATCTAAACATGGCAACAAATTCTCTCGTTAAATAAGTTCAGAATTTTATGTCACCTCTCGGCTCTACTTGACCCGCCGAACTGCATCACTACACTTTCATTTATACGAACTTATACTCGTATGTCTTCGTTATTCTCGCAGGGTACACATACACAGACAGCATAAGGCGAAGGTCTTTCAACATGTTACGTCACAGAAACTTGAGTGGAATTGCTTCGTACGAGGGGCTTACCCTCTAAAGGCGGCGCGTAAAAACAAAATTGCGGATCTAATTACCGTTGAGTGTGGTTGAATTCGCAGAAGTTAAATGCGTGTATGATGCGACTTCTGGCGAAATTTGTTCTTGGCTGCCAATTCTGAAACTCTCTGAGCCCATTCAACTTACTTTTTTTTCCCCCTTGGCACTAAGCCCCAGTGGGCCTAGGCCTACCTCCATGAACTTCTCCGTTCACTTCGGTTTTTCTAGATCTTACACATTCGGTAGAACTCCTTGGACGGGTGATCAGCTCGTCGCAAGGCCTCTACCTGTACACAAACACAGAAAAACGCACACACGCAAAATAAACATCCATGTCCTGAGTGGGATTCGAACCCACGATCCCGGTTTCCAAGAGAGCGAAGACAGTACATGCCTTAGATCGCTCAGCTACCGTGACCGGCTCAACTTACATTTACGTCCGTGAAATAATATCTAATCTCTATATTGCGACACGACGACTGAAAGTCAGAATAGTGGAGCCGGAGCAGACGCCCATTCCTGAGCAACGGATCGGAAATCACGTTCCCGTTACAACGAATGGAAACGAACGAGTCGTTGCCAGGAAGCATGTTGATAAACACGAGATGTTTCGTAGCAATGGATAACACTTAGAAAACCAAACCGTTGCTTGGCAATTAACACACGGTTTCCAAGACAACGCATTCATGAAGAACAGAACCCTTTGAGGCGATGGTCTCTATTCGGGCCGCGTGGGAGTTATAAGAAGCAGTTAATTGGTGAATTCAAAGAGCGTAGAGACCAGTCAGAGATTACTGAGAGATTCGCCAGACAGACGTCTTTCAGAAAGAGTTCAATGTGTGAGTCGTTATGATCAACTGTACTTGTAAAGAAATGCCAGTAAATCCAATCATTACATCTAGAGCCCATTATTATTAGTCACGCCAACCCCGAACCCGTGATAATATGAAACTGGAATTCATCTCGGTACTGAAGCATTCCTGTTGTTTCAGAGACTAGAATTTAATGTTATCAATCCGTACTTGGAAAGTATACAGAGCATACGGTATGGCATATGCTTACTTGTGCGACTTGCGTATTCGTTGCGTTGCGGGAATATCTTGCGTAACTCAAATTACGCTAAATTGAAACCCTTGTTATAACATACGTACGTATGAGAAATGAAGTGACAGGAGGTTGTAGAAAACTGCATAATTAGGAGCTCCATAACATGTACTCTTCTCTAAGTATAATTAGAATGATCAAGTCAAGGAGGATGAGATGGGCAGCCATGTAACACGAATGGGGGGAGAAGAGGAGTGTATATAGAATATTGATGGGAAAGCCGGAAGGAAAGAGACCACTGGGAAGACCAAGACGTAGGTGGGTGGACAATATTGAAATTGATCTTAGAGGAATAGGGTGGGTTGGTATGGATTGGATCTATCTGGCTCATGATAGGGTTATTTTGAACACGGTAATGAACCGTCTGGTTCCATAAAATGCTGGGAAGTTCTTGAGTAGCTACACAGTTGGCGGTTTTTCAAGAAAGGCTTAGCTCCATGAGTGAGGGACTTGCTTGCTTATGCGTGCTTGTGCATGTTTGTACTTTGTAGAAGAATATCAAAACATTAAAAAAGTTGAATCATTGTACAGAAAAGGGGCGTTTACGGTAACAGAGCTTCATTTACGTTGCTCCAACATTTTGTACCGTAATGCACCAATGGACACACGGCCGACTAGTGTGAACTACATGTGGGGTGTAACATGGATGCGGTCAGATTGAAAAACACGCGGGTCGAAGAGAGAGTGTTCGTTCTCAAACAAACACATTTGAATGCGAACTACAATGTGAAACAATATGGGCTGTATTGACAAACGAACTGGTGCAGTGCGGCAGTTTCAGTTGGTGAACAGTTGCCTGAAGGTGGCCTTGCAAGCCCGAAATATGTTGCAAATAAACGCTATTCTTAATGACACTTCAAAATAAAAGAAGCCACTGTGAACGGTTAGTGTTGCACTACAGAGGGAAATGAATGAGCGAATGATATAACAATGCAACAGGATGCTCAAATATAATATTGTCGCGTATTGGGCGTATAACGCGACAAATAAATTCACGCCGTATTTTATATAGCGAACTTTATTTCAAATTCGCTCTTACAATCACCCGAATTACAGATTTACGATTACTGCTATCTGCAGTATCACAATTAGTACACTCCAAATGCCAGAATACAACTGACTAGTTGCTGGCTAACTCGGAACTAACTCGGAGGTAGCTCGAGGACTGACTCAGCGGTACCTCCAGGACTCCAGGACTAACTGACTGACTCACTGTGAATAGCCTTCGCTGCTCCTTATGTAGCCTTTATTGGACAATTGTCGTCTGGTGCCGTGTTGCTAGCCACGCTCTCCGGAGTTGTTGACTGCTGCCTAGCAACCGCGATATCCCTCGGTGACGTCACCGCTGTTGATTCGCTTTGCATAGCTTCAAGGTCGCGGGGACTCGGCTAACGTCGGCTCCGCTCGGCTCACTTCGGCTCCGCTCGTGACGTCACCGCGCGTTGCGCGTTGCATAGCTACCAGGATGCGGGGTGATTACTCGCCTATTACGCGAGCGCTACGTTACCGCTACGTGCAGCTGGGGAGGTAGGGGTCAACATGTCACAATATTATTGTATTCTTGGTCACTGAAGGCGACATCTTGGTGGCAGAAGGAAATCTTGCTCGCCGGTCACGGTAGCCGAGCGGTCTAAGGCATGCACTGTCTTCGCTCGCTCGGAAGCCGGGATCGTGGGTTCGAATCACACTCAGGGCATAGACGTTTAGTCTTTGTGCATATGGGTGTGCGTGCATACGTTTTTCTGTCCTTATTCACATGTAGGGGCCTTGCAACGAGCTGATCACCCTCCCAGGGAGTCCTACAGAATGTCTAAGAGCTAGTAAACCGAAATAAACCAATGGGAATAATATTGGAAATTTATATTTTCACGATTCACACACCCTAATCTTTTCGATCCTGAAGATGGTAGTAGTATGTAATTCCGAAACATCTGAAACACTGCTCTCATCTACACGGTGTAAAGACCACAAAGGATAATCAGCGTTGAGGGTGAACAGCTGTGAACGCCTAATATCAATAAAGTTTTTGTGATACAATTTATTGAAAAATTAGTAATACGAAACAGTTGTATTTGTAACTGTAAACACAGCATTTCAAGAAAGAGTAATAACAAAGGTTATGTTTCGACCTTTACTGGATCATCATCATAATAATACATAATTTAATAAGCTACATGAATCGGAAAGTAAATGAAAAAAATTGTAGACATAAATTTAAGATGGATACTATATACACGATGTAAATAAATGCAATGATATGCTCACTGTTATGATAAAAATAATCTTGTTAATGCCGATACGAAATTCGGATCTTCAATAAATTAATGTTCATTCCCAAAAGATGAATTTGGAAAAGGAATACTCAAAATTAGTGTTGCACAATTCCACGATTGGTAAAAGTGAAAGTATATAGCAACACTAAAATAAATGCAATATTCACATAAATGACTTATTTATTTATCTATTTGTGGTGTACTGAACGAAACTGTTAGTAGCTCAGGCTATATAGTGTCGAAAGATAAGACAACAGTAAACAGTTAATTGAAAAAATGATATATGATAGAAAGAACAGTCTTTGGCCTAGTATGAGACACTGGCCTGCTACGAGTATTTATGTGGATAGAATGAGGAAAATCACGAATAACTTGAGTCAGGGGCCAATATTTGAACCGGTAATCTTCCAAATACATGTCAGACTGCCTGAGACAACATTATCGACGATTTTTTTGAATTCTGGATTATGATGTGTTTCGAAAGTTGAATCAGGATGATACAATATTTTTTTTATCTGTAATGGGAATTTAACGTGATGAAGTTGACGAATTTCCGGTCTCGGTAGCCGAGCGGTCTCAGGCATGAACTGTCTTCGCTCGGAAGCCGAGATCGTGGGTTCGAATCTCACTCATGGCATGGACGTTCAGTGTTTGTGTGTGAGCGCGCGCGCTTTTTTTTCTGTGTTTGTGTACAGGTAGAGGCCTTGCGACGAACTGATCACCCACCCAAGGAATCCTACCGAATGTCAGAGATCTAGTAGATCACCGAAGTGAAACGGAGAGTTTCATGGAAGCAGGCCAAGACCCAAATTGGGGCTGTAGCGCCAAAGGAAAAAAAAAGTTGACTGATGTAATTAATTAATTTAGTCAACATGAAGCATTATCATATATACTTGGTAGAGTCATTAAGGTCGTGGAATGTGGTTTTATCGCATCTTAATGTAAGGTATTCACATACACTTACACAGATCCACATCGGCCCTCAAAATAGTTGCCGTTGGCCGCTATGCAAGTCTGCCAACGTTGATATAGCTGTCGAAAACATTGCTGAAACATATTGGCAGTAAATTTCGGTACGACGCTTTGCGGCCATTCCACGAACTTACTGACTGTGGCAGTAGATACACCATATGTGTATATATGTGTATATATGTGTGTGTGTGTGTGTGTGCCAGTTATGTGATTATGATTACTCTCAATTTGCCTTCTTCTAACTGTGGTTCCGTTTTCTCTTTGCAGGTGAGTATCCAATTCCCGGCTTCATTTGGGCCGCTCTCTCAAGCATTTGTGTAAGTACCTGCCACTGCAAAAAACTAGCAGCAGCTTCTCCTGTGTTTATTTTTCATTACTTCCCGCCTTTATTTCTCCCTTTTGTTTCGTTTCCGACCTGTCACGTTTCTCTCTTCATTTATTTGTTTCTTTTGCAACTAAGAGTCAGTCAGGATAGCGACAGAAACAGACATTGTGTACTTTGTATTCTGTATGCATCTTATCGAATTGAGAGGCCCCGAGTTCGAATAGGACATAACACACGCACGGCCGGAGTTCTTAAATGGAGGTTCAAAAACCGTAGAAGTTGGTCAAAATCATAACGTTTCTGAGTTAATTTCGAGAAGAGCCTGGTTCGAGTCCCTAACAGGACACTGATTATCCTGAGATTTTTCGTGGTTTCCCTAAGACAGTCCGCGATAATTCATGGATAAAACCTCTAGGTCAGACACGACCACTTCCTTTTACATAATTCCCAATTCATTATTCACGATTCATGCTATCATTCGACCTTATATACATAATCTACTGAAAGTGCCATTAAACATGAACAAAAATGCTCTCGAAATGTATAAAGAGTTAGATAAAGAATTATAATAAAAACAAAAAACTCCATGGTTGTAGTCCGCAACCGAACTATACCGACCGAGCGACCGCCGTTTGTTAGCGAAGTTAGTGCCACCTCTTGCGGATAGAGGGTGTCGCGTGGTCAGCTCAACGGATCCCCACGGCCGTTAATTAAGGTTTTCTAGACNCATGAAAGCTTTAGGTCCTAACAAACGTATAAGATCATTGCTAGGAATTAGGAAATCCAATCTGTATTCATATATTCACAATCATTTTTGTTTTTCTGATGAATGTATCAACTATATGACGCACCTGTTACCCGGGTCATGACAGAGCGGCATGAGCTGTGACGTGTTCGTTGCCACCCGACATTACGTTACAGGGTAAATCAGGGTTATCAGAATCAACATCTACACCAGAGAACTCTCTGAATTCAAGTGAGGGAATTTATAATCTTGTCATATTTATATGAAATCTGCCTTTTGCATGGGTGACTTGTCATTTCCAACCCCCTCCTACCTTCTTCTCTCTTATATATCTCGCACTTCTTATTTTTATTGCGTGACTATCGCTGGTTGCATCTTTCCAACCTTCGACATGATTCGCCCGTACGGAATTGTTTACAAGTATATTGTCACGTGTAGGGGTGACTTATATGACGGGTTCTGGGTTGGATGACTGGATTTATTGACACCTTATGCACACCACTCGGAACTACAGGCACTAGGGCGCTCTCACTGATTTACACAATTTACAGTTCACCGTTACGCACGCACTAGGATTCTCAGCCTTCACTCGTCGTATCCTGGCAACGGATTTTATAACCACCTCACTGTAACTTCAAATCACATATGAAGTGTTCTGTGCGCAGTCTGATACATTTGTTGTCATTTCTGCTCAGTCACCTTGGACTGCCGTCTCCAGAACTCGACCCAATTCTTGACAACGGACTCAAATCTTTTTCAACTGAATTCTCTCAGCTTCTGATAACAACTGACTCTTCTCAGTTGAACCCTTTTTTATAACCAAGCAGAAAGCACAGTCTTTATTGTTAAGGAGGCGTGTTTACTGATCCATTACCTAGCAATGGAGTCCCTATTGTTGCGCGCGTTTTCTTACACGGGAATGTGTTTACTGAATCGTTACCTAACAGTGGCTCTGTACGTCACAATATAAACGTTATGCCATTGGAGGTAGCCTCAGATTCACATTTTCTAATTATCTGCTATCGACAATGGAAAAATGGCGGCTGATAGAATTTCCGAAGTGGAAGCGTCACCAGGGGAAATACCGCCATGCGGGACACGTGACAAAGAGCAGTAAGCAAGGCAACTAGGCAAACATTAACCTTAGTACTGTATGTGTATGTATGTGTTTGAAGGGGATATGTAACTACTTTGTCTGTATGTATACCAGTGACGTCACATTGCAGGCTGATGCATTAATGATGAATTGGCAAGGAACTGGAAGGAAGCAATCTGTCCCGGCACGTATCTGGAGAGACTGAAACCATGTTATTCGGTGTCCCGGACGAGATGCGTACCGATTAGCTCCAGAATACGAGCCATCCCGCTCAGTAAGCTAAAGCTTGTCTCCGTGCTTAATTAATTAAGCACTATACCATGAAGATATATTGGGGAGTGGAGGTATAGCTTGACCTCGGCACTAGATAGAGGTAGTGGTCAGCTTCACGCTCCAGTCGCTTAGCCCCCCGGTATCATTTGATAGGACTCTGCGGAGAAGAGAAATATCTTGTCACGGCCGGGAATCGAACCCCGACCGTCCATCCCGTAACCTGTCTCTTCCTCCTCCACTCGCTAGCTGAGCATTGATGGTATTGTGGTAACCGTAGCAATGGTTAGACATCTTTGTAACCACTCTCATGAAAAGTGAAACTTCCAACTCAGAATGCCACAGTGCAATGAACACTGCATACCTGTGCGGGTTGCAGCCTTTCAGTTTTGTACTGATGCTAACTGGTGATGTAGATGCGTGTAAGTGCCTATATAAAGTATATATAATGTAATGTTTGTGTACCTGTACTACCTGTGGGAGATGGCGATCGATAGCGCGCTGTTACGAGCCGTGACTCTCCCTGCGCGTGCCCGCTACACCACGGTCACTTCTGCATGTTCCAAATTCAAAAATGGGGGACAGCCTTTTCAGAGGTATCCATTATAGTTGCCTATAAACAAAATGAAACTGTACCCGACCCTGCGACTTTATGACTTAACAAAATTAACACCCATAAGACACTATTCTTTGAATAAAGCAGTCTTCTGTGATGTGGCGCCGTGTAGATGTGGTGTTAACCGACGTTTCGGAGGAAAGTATTGCCTCCATCTTCAGGGTAGAAGGAAAAATAAAATCCGCAAAGGAAGAAACAGCGAGAGCAGGTACAAGCAGAGCAATGTCGGAAATAAACTGAGCTGTATGAGAGTTATTCTTCAAATTTCTCACGCCATGTTATAACGGTCTGGTAGCTCAACTCCAAAGTCTTAACGTTGTACGATAACCATTGTGACGTGCATACACATTGCTAGGCAACGAGTCGGTAAACACATTCCCCCGAAGCATACACGCTCAACAATAGGACATCAATTGCCAGGTAACGGATCAGTAAACAGACATTCTCGACAACATAGGGCGATGTTTCCCGTGGGGTACATGTCGAGACCTTATAAGAGGACACAGTCAGAAGATGGGATGGAGTACAAAGGAGTGCAGAATAGTAGTCGAGAGGAATTGGGTCGATTTCTGGAGATGGCAGTCGAAGATGATTGAAAAGACATGACAAGGAAGGAATCAGACCGTGACAAGAAGACTGAATTGTAATTTGAAGTGACAGTGGAAGTGTGACAAATCCGTTGCCAGGATACGACTAGTGAAGACCGAGAACCCTTGTGCGTGTGCAGCGGTGAACTGAAAGTGTGCAGAATAGCCATAGCGCTGTATTGTCTGCAGTCCCGAGCTGTGTGAATGTGTATGGTATCAATAAATCCAATGATCCAACGAAAAACCCGTCTTATAAGTCAGGCACCCTTAAACCCGTGCCAATATTAACATATTTCTAATGTTCTAATAGTTTAAATGTTTAAATGAACATTTAATTTTTACGTCTAGTTATTTTGTCAGATTGTCCCGAGTTCTGAAATAACATTAAAATCTGTTGTAA